>NW_007184076.1:0-1014 GCF_000164805.1 Carlito syrichta
TATGTTATTTATGACCCCATTCAACTCTAAGATTCTCTCATATGGTGAGTGAGAGCTAGTTAGGTATGTTAAGAAGTTTAGCTTTTATCAATTATGTAATTGGGAACAGGTGAAGAGTTTTTTTAATAATACAATATATGATGGTAAAACATACTCTAAAATAATCAGTGTGCTGAGAGCATGCATCAAGGAAACTAGTGAGGAACATACCAGAAAAAAGAGCTTAGTTCTTATCTTTGGCTCTATTATTTATGAACTTTGTGACCTTAAAGAGGCACAAAACTAGTCTTCAAGATTCAGGAGAAACTCCTTTGGGAAAAGGATATCAAGACTTCCCAGAGGAAATGACGGCAAATGTTCACCTAAGCATGAGCCTCCATTTCCTCATCTATCAAAAAAAAAAAAAAGGAGGGAGTATATTTTACCTGCCTTCTTCATCAATTTTCTATGAGTACAAACATGAAGATAAATGTATGGGAAATGTTGGGAAGACCTAAAATAGGGTAGTATGCTTTCAAGAAAGAATTGACAGAGCTTAGTGACTGAATAGGAATCGAGTGCTAAAGTCTTATATCTCTGACTGGAGACCAGGCTGTTAGCTGCTTTGATTTATTTGGGGGACACGTCTGAACTCTGCAACAAAGGCCAGGTGGGCATAGAGATCATCACACTCTAGACCATGTCAGTAGTGAACCCATGGATAAGGATGTATCATCTACTGGCTGAAGAATTGTGTGTGGGAAGAAGAAAGCAGTTGATTGAGTCTTAGGGAAAGCCCACCCTTGATGGAAAGAATAGTTGAGGATGATAAATGCAACATTATGCATAGACGTCCTTAGCATGAAACAGAGGTACATGCAAGTAAGTCTGGTTTTTTGCCCTTCTCCAATCCAAAGGGGATATTTAGTCCATTCTAGGCAAGGCTTTTTTACTGGAAGGAAGCACACAAGGCAGAGGCTTTAGTGAATACAGCAGAGTTCTTTGGGAGGCCTGAGCAGCATGCACATTCTAATG
>NW_007184077.1:0-956 GCF_000164805.1 Carlito syrichta
AACGTAATTGTACACCTAACCCTTAACTGTACCCCACAAAACCATATTAAAAAATATTGATTAAAAAAAAAAAAAGGCAAGAGAGAAGGTGCGGGAGTCCCCAGGGGTTCTTCAGGGAAACATGGAGCTAAGTGGCAGCAGGCGAGTCATGTGACAGGCATGAAAGTGTCAGGAGCTGGAGCAACATGACAGGAGCTTCTTCTCTGAGCCGCCAGCTGCAATTACCTGCGTGTAGACTGCTTATGTACCTAATCCTGACTTCTATCCCACATCTCTACAATAAAGTTATAAAAAAGAAAAAAAAGTCAAAGGAAAGAGTCCAGCTAGTGAAGACAAGAGAGCGAGGGACCAAACCCTGCCAGGGCTGAATGCTTGCTCACCCCCGTTCCCAGCTTCTTGCATTTTGCAAGAAGATCATTCTTGCACATCTGACATGGGACTTCAGACCCCCTCCCGTGGTCCTACTGCTCTGGAGTCCTGTTCAGCACCGGGGGCACAGCCATACTCTGCCACTGACCGAATGAACGCCCCCTGTGTGTCAAGCAGTCGACCGGGCACCGGACACACATCATCTGCAATAGAGGCTGCTCCCCCACCCATAGAAATGAAGAAGCCCAAGGTCAAAAGCATGAAGCACTCTGCTCCTTGCTACAGAGCTCTAAGAGGGGGAGCCTTTGTCTCCACACCTGTGCTCCTGCTGTTCAGAGCTGCAGCTCGGAGGGTAATAATCACCTTCATGAGTGTAATTATTGGCTCAAACATCTTTTTTTCTGCTAGACTGAAATACCTTAAAGGAGGAGTGGTAACTTATTCATCCTCAAATTCCCAGAACCAGCCTTGGTGCTTATCACATAACAAACACTCTGTAAATCTTAGTTGAATGTGTAAATAAATGAATGAACAAATGAATATGTTCCCCCTTCTTACTCTTTTCTTTTCCTCCTCCTCCTTCCCCC
>NW_007184078.1:0-565 GCF_000164805.1 Carlito syrichta
AGGGGAGATTTGAGTAGTTCCTGGTTTTCACTAATATGAGTATTACGGAAAAAAATACAACGACATGTCTACTGAATTCTGTTGTGTGTACCGCGACTTGGAACAGCAGGGGCATAGGGCATATCTTGTGATCTTTTTGTCAACGCTGCCCAACAGTTCTCCAAGGAGTCGTACCAACTCACACTCCCTTTGGCAGTCTTTGAGTGTCCTCAGGCCCTCTCTGAACTTCACCCAGGAACTCCACATGTGTCAGGCTTGGAGCGTGAGCCTAGGAAGGAGGCTGATCAAGACACAGACGGTTCCCTGACATCCCCCTTCTGGCAGTAAGTGTGACAGAGGTGGTGCAGGTTAGTTAAATCAACGCACAGCGCTGTCATCACAAACCCTGAAAGAAAGAGATGGAGCTCAGGGGACACATGTCAAGGGAAGTCCCAGAGGAATTCTCAGAAGTAGTGCTTCACCCAGGACTTGAGGAGGAGGTGCAATTAGTCAGCTGAAGGGGGTAGGGTGAGGGGAAAAGGGACACAAGCACCTGGGAAGACAGCACAGCATGTGCAAAGACCCT
>NW_007184080.1:0-699 GCF_000164805.1 Carlito syrichta
CACGCCTGTAATTCCAGCTACTCGGAAGGCTGAGGCGGAAGGATCGCCAGAGCCCAGCAGGTCGAGGCTGCGGTGGCCAGGAGTGGCCATTGGCACCCAGCACCCTGGAAGGTTACTCATTGTTTCCACATAACAGGAAGGCCAGTTTCTGGGGCAACAATTATGGAATAGGACCAGTCATTAGGATAATATTTACAGAGAAATCATAGCCACTAGGGCAAACTTTATGGTCGAGGGCCAATCACTGGGTCACCACAGAGGATGTTCAGTCACTGGGGCACATAATAGAGAAGAACACTTATGTGTCCATTATAGAGGATTTCCAGACACTGGGGCATCCACCACAGAGGGGAACTATTCACTTAGGCAGCCATCGCTGAAGATGGCCAGTCAAGGTGGCATTATTAACAGCGTGGCAGTCACTGGGGTACCCAGAACAGAGAAAAGCCAGTCACTGGAGCACCCTTCACAGAGACTGACCCATCAAGGTAGCACTACTTGGAGGTAAGGGCTAGTAAGTTTTACACCCAACACAGAGAAGGGCTAGACACTCTGGCACCCTCAACAGAGGAGATACAGTAAATGTGACAACCATTATGGAACTAGGCTAGTCATTGGGGCAAGATTTAAAGAAGAGGACCAGTCACTGTGGTAAACATTAGGTTCAGTTACTCGGATACTTATAATGGAGAAGTGCCA
>NW_007184081.1:0-792 GCF_000164805.1 Carlito syrichta
CTACAATAAATCAAAAAATTAGCCAGGTGTGGTAGCGCTCCTGTAGTTCCAGCTACTTGGAAGGCTGAGGCGGAAGGATCGCCGGAAGCCCAGCTGGTTGAGGCTGCGGTGGCCGGGAGCGTGCCACTGCACTCACCCTGGGCGACAGAGTGAGACTCCGACTCAAAAAATAAAAAAAAAAAGCTCTTCATGCTTTCCTAGCAAATTACCTAGCTTGCCCTCTAATCATTAACAAAGGGCAGAACTGGCTTCTGGAGGTAGCTACTGAGAATTGTCTTACAACCCCCAAGTACTGATTTCTTTTCTATTCCAAGTATTTGACTTCCAGCCATAAAGGGCCAGGATGACCTGATCTGTTGTGGTCTATGTGACACAGACCAGCACCCTATCACCACGGCAACAGTTCCTGGGCTTACCTGCCCCCTCTGTAATGACATAAATCAGACCGCCAGCCCATCACCACGATGACCTGTCCCACCAAAGGGAAGCTTTAAAAGCATTCAACCTCAAGCACTTGCCGCCATTGCTCTCTTCAAGCTCTAGCCCTCTCTCCAATTTTGGAGAGGTGGATCCACCTCTTTCTCTCTAACCTACCTTTTAAATAAACTATTTTCCCTAACCTAATTTCTGTGCAATTATTCATATCACACCCGCAGCACCAACTCAGCCTACCAGCCCACTGACCTAACATTTTTACCAACCTAACAGATGGCAAGCATGACAATCAGGCCGGCCATGCAGGAGCCTCACCGTGGGGCAAGCCCCAGGGAACCTCAGATGGGAACTGCTGCC
>NW_007184082.1:0-410 GCF_000164805.1 Carlito syrichta
TGGTTAGCTTGTATGTTAGCATCATTGTATGTTTTATTTTATTTTTTTTGTATGGGAGTTGGTTAGTCTGTAGCTGTGGTCTATTGTTTTTATCTGTTTCAGTTTAGGACTCTTTCTCCATTTGTTAGTACACTCGTCTGTTACCCCCTTACTCTTCTCTCTCTCCACTCTCCTCTTCCCCCCACTGTCTGCTCCTTTCTCTTCCCTCTGCTAACCACATTTTATTTCAGGAAGTAAACCAACAGCCCCACTGTATGGACAGATTCCAAGGCAGTGGGAAGTGGGTTTCAGATTAACCATACACCTGTAGGTGAATATCAGGACCTGCAGATAGATTTTGAATCACAGCTCCCCCTTAAGTAAATCTCAAAACTGCAAAAAGGACCACCCCAAACCTACAGTGCAACTCC
>NW_007184083.1:0-785 GCF_000164805.1 Carlito syrichta
TGAATGACCAGGTAGCCAGCCAACTATCTCATCAGCTAGTTAAGTCAGCTAGCTAGTCAGCTAGTTATCCAGCTAGCTATATAAGTTATTTAGCAAGTCAGCTAACTATTCAGGTAGCTAGTTGAGTCAGCTCTCTAACCAGGTTGCTTATCAAATAGCTTGTTATGTCAGCTAGCTAGTCAACTAAATAGTCAGGTAGATAATTCAGTCAGCTAGCCAGCTTACTAGCCAGTTAGCTAGCTTGTTAATTCAGCTTGATAGGCAGCTAGATAACTTGTTTGCTAGCTAGTTATATCAGCTACCTAGCTAGCTAGTCAGCTAGCTAGTTAAATCAGCTAGCAAACCAGCTTGTCACTTGGCTAACTAGTTGGCTAGCCACTAGGCTAGCTGGTCAGCTAACTAGTGGGCTCACTCAATTTCCGACAGCTCAGCTAAATATTCTGCTCACTCGCCTGCCAACCGGTCAGCAAACTAGTCGGCTCACTCGCCAGCCAACAGGTCAACTAACTTGTCACTCGCTCACAGGCCAACAGGTCAGTTAACTAGTTGGCTTGCTTACCAGCCAACTAGTTAAGTCAACTCATAGGTCAGCTCACTCACCGGCCGAATATTTAAGGCAGTTCATGTGTCGGCTCACTCGCCAGCAGACTAGTAAAGTCCACTCATTGGTCAGCTCACTCACCATCCGACTAGTTAAGTCTGACCAATCGGCTCACTCGCCAGCCGACTAGATTCAACTGACCCGTCATCTCCCACTCCGGCCGACTAGTTCAGTCAGTTGACCA
>NW_007184084.1:0-795 GCF_000164805.1 Carlito syrichta
CTAGTTAAGTCTGACCAATTGGCTCACTCGCCAGCCAACTAGATTCAGCTGACCCGTCATCTCCCACTCCGGCCGACTAGTTAAGCCAGTTGACCATTCGACTTGCCTACTGGACGACTATTTAACTCAGGTGACAATCAGCTCTCTCATTGTTGAACTAGTTAATTCAGCTGATGACTCGGCTCACTTGTCCATTGACAAGTTAAGTCAGCTAACCTGTCGGCTCACACGCCAGCTGACTTGTTAAGTCAGCTAAATGGTCAGCCCACTAGCCATCCAACTAGTTAAGTTAGGTAACCTATCAGCCGATTGGTAGGCAAAAATGTCAGTCGACAATTTAGGTCAGCTCACTAGTCAGCCGACTAGTTCTTTCAGCTAACTAGTCAGTGAACGAATTGATCGACTAGTTAGGTCAGCAAATTAGTCAGGCAACTAGTTAGCAGAGTTAACTAGTGGGCCAACTCGTCAGTCAACTACTTAACTCAACTAAATAGTCGGCCGACTATTTGGTCAACATTTGATGCCAGCAAACAAGTCTGCTGAGTAGTCAGTCAACGTATTAAATTAGCTAACTAGTCGGCCGACTTGTCAGCCCAGTTAAGTCACCTAGCTAACTCGTTAACCACCTAGTTATTTCAGTTAGTTATCTTGTTTACCAACTAGATAAAACAGTTAGCTAACTCATTAACCCACTTGTTAAGTCAGCTAATTATCTCATTAGCCAACTAGTTATGCCAGTTAGCTAAGTCAGCTAGCTACCCAGCTAGCTAGCTAGTCAGTTAGCAAAATCAGCTA
>NW_007184085.1:0-694 GCF_000164805.1 Carlito syrichta
AAGTCACCTAGCTAACTCGTTAACCACCTAGTTATTTTCAGTTTAGTTATCTTTGTTTACCAACTAGATAAAACAGTTAGCTAACTCATTAACCAACTTGTTAAGTCAGCTAATTATCTCATTAGCCAACTAGTTATGTAAGTTAGCTAAGTCAGCTAGCTACCCAGCTGGCTAGCTAAGTCAGTTAGCAAAATCAGCTAGCTCACTTGTGCGATAACTATTTAAGTCAGCTACTTAAGTCTGCTTCCTGAATAGTTAGCTAATTAATAAAGTCAGATAGTAATACAGCTAGTTAAATAGTTAGCTAAGTATTTAATTCATATAATTAAGTTTGCTAGTTAACTAGTTAATTCTGCAAGATAAGTCAGCTAGCTAAGTCAGTTTTCTAATTTTGTCAGTTGGTTGAGACAGCTAACTAGCAAGTTAACTAACTGGTTGTTAGTCAGTTGAGTCAGGTAGTTAGCTAGTTAATTAATGTATTAAGTCAGCTGGTTCAGACAGCTAGCTAGCAAGTTAGGAAACGGGTTGAGTCAGCTGGTTGAGTAGGCTAGCTGGCTAGTTAGCTAACGGGCTAAGTCAGCTGGATGAGTCAGCTAGCTACCTAGCTAGCTAACAATTTGAGTTAGCTGGTTATGTCAGCTAGCTAGCTCATTAGCTAACGAGTTAAGTAAGATAATTAAGTCACCTGGCTAGC
>NW_007184086.1:0-323 GCF_000164805.1 Carlito syrichta
CACAGAGGAGGTCCAATTACTGGGGCAACCATCTCAGAGGAGTCACAGTCAGTTTGGCATATAATATAGAGGAGACCATTTCACTGAGACACCTATCAAAGAAGGTTTCTCACTGGGGAACCCACCAGTGAGAAACCCAAGACACTGGGACAACCCTCACAGAGTAGAGCTAGTCAGTGGGGCACCCATCACAGAGGAGAACCAGTCATGGAAAGACCAATCACAAAGGAGATGCAGACACTAAGGCACACATCACGGACAAGGGCCTGTCACTGAGAGACCAAAAATAGAGGTGGGACAGTCACTGGGGCACCCATTAGGAG
>NW_007184087.1:0-1257 GCF_000164805.1 Carlito syrichta
TGTGTGTGTAAGTAGGTAAGTAAATTTCCAACTGAGGAGAGACACAGGAACATGCATCCAGGGATCCCCTGCAGACACTGCTGCAATTTATCACTACTTTGAATTTGGCACTCTCAGGCACAGAAACATCCACCATTCTTGGGGCATCTCTCAAGAAAAGAAAGCAGAGATCAGCTGACTTATAGCACCTAGCACCTGATCAGACCTTATCACTTGTGGCAACAGGCCAGGAACTGGTAGTAAGGACTGTGGAGAAAATGTGGGGAGGAAATCTAGAGCTGAATCTTATCAGAGGAAAAGACATGGGCTGATGCCATTTTCTCTGTCCTGGAACCTGGGCAGAGACTTGCTTAAGCTCACCCAATACTTAGCAACTTGCACCCTGAGACTGAGGGACTATCTCCAAACCCTTCTGGAATTGACCATTGTTTACCCAGAGAGGATACACCATGTGCACAATACTGGAGAGACAGAGCTGGTTTGGAAATTCGGACACCCCATCCTCCTCACTAGACCATTCACAGACACATGCAATCAGATTGAGAGAACTAGTAACAGACAAGTAGGGATGAGTCTTAATCTAACCCAACCCCTTTCCCCCAGCAGTCCATGGGACATCTGACCAAAATGGAAAGCAGCCTAATCACCTAATCAGCCTGTGCTGAGAGCAGAGGGGAGTGTGTAGGGACCAGCGCCAGCTCTGTCCCACAGCAAGTCAAAAGTGGTGCATGGGGCATGTCAGTAAAAGGGAAGAAAAAAATGGAAAGGAATTTGGAGTTCCAGAATGGCTAGAAGAGAAAGCTTTTTTTGGGGGGGGTCTCTCTCCTTCCATACATATCATTCTGTATTTGTCTTCTGATTTAATTCACCCTTTTTCCTCCCTCTTTTCTTGTGTATGAGTATATTTGAGGGTGAGTGTATTTTTGGGTTTTGTTAGTTTGTTTATTTATTCACTTGTTTTCCTTTTTCTTTCTCTTCATCTTCCTTTCATCATCCTCCTTTCTTTCTCAGTTCTTTTCCTTCCTCTTGCCTCATTTTGGTTTCAGGGCATATACATACTCTTACCACAAGGTCATATTGTAAGATGGAGGAAGGGAGTTCCAGGAGACTTACACTCCAGTCAGCATATACTGCAATCTGCAGGTAGCTTCTGAACCTTAGCTCCCACATTACAGCTCAATTAAATCTCAAAACCTCTAGCCAGGCTTGGTGGCTCAGCCTGTAATCCCGTGCCTTTGGGAGGCTGAGATGAGTGAA
>NW_007184088.1:0-804 GCF_000164805.1 Carlito syrichta
TTAAGGCATCCCAGAGATTTTGGTAAGATGTTTCTTTATTTTCATTTGTTCCAGGTATCTTTTGATCTCTATTTTGATGTCATCATTGACACAGGAGTTATTTAGCATCATGCTGTTTAGTGTCCATGTCTTTGTGGGTTTTGGGGGGACTTTGTTGGTGTCAATGTTTATTTTTATTCCACTGTGGTCCGAAAAGGTGCATGGCAGAATTTCAGTCCTTTTAAATTTGCTTATACTTGATTTGTGTCCAATTATGTGGTCGATCTTAGAATATGTTCCATGTGGTGATGAGTAGAATGTGTATTCTGTGGTCTTTGGATGGAGTGTTCTATAGGTATCAATTAAGTCCATTTGGTCCAGAGTCTCATTGAGGTTCCGGATCTCCTTGCTGATTTTTTGTCCTGATGATCTGTCTAAGGTTGTGAGTGGTGTATTAAAGTCCCCAGTTATTATGGTGTTAGAGTCAATATCTTTCTTTAGTTTTCCTAGAAGTTGCTTTATGAATGTTGGTGCGCCTATGTTGGGTGCATATATGTTTAGGATAGATATTTCTTGTTGATGGAGTGAACCTTTTATCATTATGTAGTGGCCCTCTGTATCTAAGTTTCTTCTTTTTTTTTTTTGAGTTGGAGTCTCACTCACTCTGTCGCCCCGACTGGAGTGCAGTGGCCACTCCTGGCCGCCACAGCCTCGCCTGCTGGGTTCTGGCGATCCTTCCGCCTCAGCATTCCAAGTAGCTGGAACTACAGCACGCGCTACCACGCCCGGCTAATTTTTTGATTTATTGTAGAGATGAGGTCTCGA
>NW_007184089.1:0-875 GCF_000164805.1 Carlito syrichta
AAAAAAAAGAGAGAGAGAGAGAGAGAGAGAGAGAGAGAGAGAGAGAGAGAGAGAAAGAAACCTGCTTTTTAAATACAAAAACCTATGGAATACTGAAAAAATAAATGGATAAAGACCCCAGATGTACTACTTTTCGGTCATATTTCTTGACTTTATTTTTGTCTGATTCTGAATAACAGATTCTAACCAAAGGTCTATTTGAGAGAATGTGACATTATCATGCATGAAAAGAATAACATTATTAGTACAATGTTGGGCAATGGCCACTCACCTGAAAATGTATGTAGAGAGAAAGTTTAAACCAATATTCCATTTTAATTGCTAGCTGATAAATGATTGAAAGTGTAGTATTTTTCTACTTTCTGGGCTAGCTGATAAATGATTGAAAGTGTAATATTATTCTGTTTTCTGTAATAGGTATATTTGATGTTTTTCATTTGCATTTGAGATCAAATGTGGAAATAAGAAAAATAGCCATTATGATATTATATTTATTTTCAAAAAGGTATCAGCTAGGAATAATTCTAGCATTAAAAGTATAATTCTGCCACTTTGAAAATTATATGTGTATTGAAATAATATCCTAAAAGTAGAAAATAATAGTGACATTATTAAATATAATTTTATCCTGCTATTGTAGTCATATAAAATAACAGTTTTTTCTAAGTATTTTATGAATTGCTGATATGTACTTTATTCTTAAAAATTAGAATTTGTATAATTAAAATACTCTGCTGCTGTGAATTCACACTGCTTTATATTAAACATAAAATTATGAAAATGGGCATAATACAAAGCATCATTAGATTATCATACTCTGTTAGCTAATGGAGCCTCAAGACATATTCCTTTAATTAAAATATTTAAAAGAACAC
>NW_007184090.1:0-316 GCF_000164805.1 Carlito syrichta
GGGAGGCCAAGGAGACATGCCACAGGGTGGCCAAGGAGGCATGCCATGGGGAGGCTGAGAAGGTGTGACATGGGGAGGCCAAGTAAGTGCACAAGAATGCACAGTGTGCTATGTGGAGGCCAAGGGGGCGCACCGTGGAGAGGCTGAAAAGGCATGTCTTGGGGAAGCTGTGAAGGCATGTTGTGGGGACGCTGAAGAGGCATGTCCCGGGAAGGTCGAGGAGGTGCATAACAGGGGTGATGAGGAGGTGCACTGCGGGGAGGCTGAGAGGGTGCACCACGGGGAAGCCAATGAACTTGCCACAAAGGCCAAGGAG
>NW_007184091.1:0-4722 GCF_000164805.1 Carlito syrichta
AGTTAAGTTAGCAAGTTAAGTCAGCTGGTTAGCAGACTGGCTAGCTAGTTGTGTCAAGTCAAGCCCGACAGATTACAGTCTGGTCAGGTAGGTGGCCAGCGAGTTAAACCGGTTGGCTTGCTGGCTGAGCAGCAGGGTGGCTGGTTAGTTAAGCTGGCTGGCTATCTGACTATCCAGGCATCCGGCTGGCTATTTAAGCAGGCTGGCTAGCCAGCTGGCCAGCCCTTTAGCTAGCCAGCTGCTTAGCCAGGTAGCCAGACAGGTAGCTAGTTAGTTAAACCAGCTGGCTAGTCATCTAGCCCACCAAGTAGCTAGCTAAATAAGTCAGCTGACTAGTCAGATAGCCAGCCAACTTGTTAAGTCAGCTAGCTAGCCAGCTAGCTAGTTGTCAGCTAACTAGTCTGCTAGCTAGTGAGCTAGCTAGTTAAGTCAGCTAGTCAGCTAACTAGTCATTTAGCTAGCATATTAAGTCAACTATCTAGACAGATATATAGCTTGTTTGCTAGCTAGTTATGTCAGTTGATAGTCAGCTATCTAGTTAAGTCAGCTAACAAATCAGCTAGTTAGTTAATTAACTAGTTGGCTACCAACTCAGGTAGCTCATCAACTAACAAATGGAATCACACCCTTTCCATCAGGTCAGCTAACTATTTGGCTCACTCGCCAACAAACAGACCAACTCACTTGTCGACTTGCTCACAGGCCATTAGGACAGCAAACTAGTCGGCTTGCTCACCAGTCATGTAATTAAGTCAGCTCACCCATAGGCTCGCTTGCCAGCTTACTTGTTAAGGCAGATCACACTTCGGCTCACTTGCAGGCCGAGTAGTTAAGTTGACTCAACTGAGAGCTCACTCGCCGGCTGACTAGGTAAGTCTTCTGACCAGACAGCTCACTCACCAGCTGACTAAAGTCAGCTGACCAGTCAGCTCATTCGTCGGCCGACTATTTAATTCAGCTGACCAGTTGGCTCACCCACCAGCCAACTAGTTAAGTCAGCTAACCGGTTGGCAGACTAGATGGCCAAGTAGCTAACTTAGCTAACCAATCGGCCTACTAGTTGACCCACTTTTCAGCCGTCAAGTTAGCTCAGCTAACTAGAAGCCTGAATAGTAAGGCCAGATAATTAGTTGGGCAGCTAGTCGTGTCACTTATTAAGTCAGCAAACCAGTCAGCCAACTGGTTAAGTGAGCTAGCTAGTGGGCCAACATGTCTGTCAACTAGCTAACCCAGCTAAGTAGTCAGCCGACTATTCGGCCGACTTGTTAAACCAGCTAACAAGTAGGCCTAGCAGACCGAAAACGTGTTTAACCAGCTAAGTAGCCGGCCAACTCATCAGCTAACAAGATAAGTCACCCAGCTAACTCGTTAACCAACTAGTAAAATCAACTAGCTAACCCATTTAACAGCTATTTAAAACAGTTAGCTAACTCATTAACCAGCTTGTTAAGTCAGCTAGCTACTTGGTAGCCAACTAGTTAAGTCAGCTATCTAAGTCAGCTAGCTAACAAGGTAGCTAGCTAAGTAAGCTTGCTAAGTCAGCTAGCTCACTAGTGAGCTAACTATTTAAGTCAGCTACATATGTCTGCTACCTAACTAGATAGCTATTTATTAAATCATCTAGATATTCAGCGAGTTAAATAGTTAGCTAAATATTGAATTCAGGCAGTTGACAGCTAGCTGATTTAAGTCAGGTAGCTACCTAGTTAAATCACCTAGCTAGGTCAGCTAGTTAAGTCAGCTTTCAAACTTAGTCAGCTGGTTAACACAGCTAACGAGGTAGTTAGCTAATGGATTAAGTCAGCAGGATGATTCAGGTAGTTAGCTAGCTAACTAACAGGTTAAGTCAGCTGATTGAGTCAGCTAACTAGCTAATTAGCAAATAAGTTGAATCAGCTGCTTGAGAAGGCTACCTAGAAAGTTAGCTAACGAGTTAAGTCAGCTGGATGAGTCAGCTAGCAATCTAGTTAGCTAAACAGTTAGGTCAGCTGGTTGAGACAGCTAGCTACCTCATTAGCTAATGGGTAAGTCAGATGGTTAAGTCAGTTAGCTAGCATGTTAGATAATGAGCAAGCTAACTAGTTATCTAGCTGGTAAAGTCAGCTAGCTAGGTAGCTAACCTTTTAAGACAGCTTGTTAGATAGGTACTTAGTTGGAAGGCTTACAATTTAAGTCAGCCAGCTAACTAGGTAGCCAATTAGTTAGTTAACTATTAAATCAGCTGGCTAGCTAAGTAGCTAGCTAGTTAAGTCAGCTAGTAAAGTCAGCTGGATAGTCTGATGGCTAACTAGGTAGTGAGCTATTTAAATCAGTTGGCTAGGCAGCTGGCTAGCTGGTTAATTCATCTAGTTAAGAGAGCTGGGTAGCCAACTGTCAAGGTAGGTAGCTAGCTAGTTAATTCAGCTAAGTAGTTACCTTCCTACCTAGTGATGTCAGCAACTTAAGTCAGCTGGATAGCCAACTGGCTAGCTGGTTAAATCATCTCGTTTTGTCATCCATCTAGCCAGCTGGGTAGATAGGTAGATAGCTAGATAAGTCAGCTTATGAGCCAGCAGGCTAGCTGTTCAATTCTCCTAGGTAAGTCAGCTGGCTAGCCTGCTGGATAGGTAGGTAGCTAGCTAGATTAGTTAGCTGGCTAGCCAGCTTGCTAGCTTAACTCAGCATGGTAAGTCAGCTGGCTAACCAACTGGCTAAAAAGGTTGCCAGCTAGTTAAGTTAGATGCGTAGCCAATTGAGTAGCTGGTTAAGTCAGCTAGTTAAGTCAGCTGACAACCAGCAGGCTAGGTAGTTAAAACAACTCATTAAGTCAGTTGGCTATCCAGCTTGTTAGCTAGTTAAAAAACTAGTTACGTTAGATGACTAGCCATCAGGTCATCTAGTTATTTCAGCTAGTTAAGTCAACTGGCTGACTAGGAAACTAGCTATATAAGTAACCTCGTTATGTCAGTTGGGTAGCTAGTTAAGTCAGCTAGTTATGGCAGCTGGCTAGTTAAGTAGTTAGCTAGGTAGCTAGATGGTTGACAGCTAGTCAACCCAGCTGTCTAACCAGGTAGCTAGCTGGTTAAGTAAGCTAGTTAAGTCAGCTTGCTATCTAGTTAAGTCAGTGATTTAAATCAGCTGGCTAGCCAGTTGACTAGCTGGGAAGCTAGCTAGTTAAGTCAGCTGGCTAGCTAGTTAGCTAGCTAGTCAAGTAACCTAGTTAAGTCAGCTCACTAGCCAGGTGGTTAGCTTGGTAGCTGAGTTGTTAAGTCAGCTGGCAAGCCAGCAGGCTACATAGGTAGCTAGCTAGTTAAGACAGCTGGCTATTGAGCTGGCAAGCTAGGTAGCTAGGTAGTTCTGTAAACCTGCTAGCCAGTTGGCTTGCTACTTAAGTCACCTAGTTAAGTCAGTTGCCTAGACACCTGGCTAGCTAGGTAGCTAGATATTAAAGTCAGATGTCGAGCCTACTGGTTAGATATTTGAGTCACCTAGTTAAGTCAGCTGGTTAGCCAGTTGGCTAGCTATATAGCAAGCTAGTTAATTCAGCTGAACTAGTAAGCAGGCCAGCTATCTAAGTAAGCTAGTTTAGTCAGTTGACTAGCCAGCTGTATAGGTAGGTAGCTAGCTAGATAAATCAGCTAACTGGCCAGCATGATAGTTGTTTAGGTCAGCTAGTTAAGTCAGCTGGCTAGCCTGCTGTCTACATTGATAGTTAGCAAGTTAAGTGAGATGACTAGCCAGTTTACTACCTTAAGTAAGCTAGTTAAGTGAGCTGACTAGCCACTTGGCTAGATAGGTAACCAACTAATTAAGTCAGCCGGCTAGCCAGCTGTCTAGCTGATTAAATCAGCTAGTTAAGTCTGCTGTCAACCAGCTGCCTAGCAAGTTAAGTCAACTTGTTAAGTCACCTGGCAACCGGCAGGCTAGATATTTATATCAGCACATTCAGTCAGTTGGCTATCCAGCTGGTTAGCTAGTTAAAAAGCTAGTTAAGTCAAATGGCTATCCATCTTTCTAGCTAGTTATTTTAGTTAGTTAAGTCAGCTGGCCAGCTAGGAAGCTAGGTATATAAATAAGCTAGTTATGGCAGATAGGTATCTAGTTAAATCTACAAGTTAATTCAGCTTGCTAGCCAGCTGACTAACTGATTAAGTCAGCTGATTAACTGATTAAGTCAGCTAGTTAAGTCAGCTGACAACCAACTGGCTCTCAAGTTAAGTCAGCTAGTTAAGTCAGGATGCAACCAGCTGGCTAACTAGATATTTCAGATAGTTAAGTCAGCTGGCTAGCTAGGAAGCTAGCTATATTTGTCATCTACTTGTGATAGCTAGGTAGCTAGTTAAGTCAGCTTCTTAAGTCAGTTGCCTAGCAAGATAGCTAGCTGGATAGCTAGCTAGTTAAGCCAGCTAGATAAGACAGATGGCTAGCTAGGTAGCTAGCTGACTCAGTCAGCAAGTTAAGTCAGCTTGCTTCCTAGTTAAATCAGCGATTTAAGTCTCCTGGCTAGCCAGCTGCCTAGCTTGGTAGCTACCTCATTAAGTCAGCTGGCTAGCCCATTATATAGCTAGTTAAGTAACCTAGTTAAGTCAGCTCATTAGCCAGCTGGTTACCTAGGTACCTAGGTAGTTAAATCAGCTGGTAAGCCAGCTGGCTACGTAGTTAAGTCAGCTAGTTAAGTCAGCTGGACAACCAGATGTCTAGCTAGGTAGCTAGCTAGTTAAGTCAGCTAGTTAAGTGAGCTGG
>NW_007184092.1:0-677 GCF_000164805.1 Carlito syrichta
ATGAACGTCATTGTACACCTACCCTTAACTGTACCCCACAAAACCATAATAAAAACTACTGATTAATGAAAAAAAAAAAAAAAAAAAAAAAAAAAAAAAAAAAAATAAAGAATGGAACCCTAGCAGCATTACAGACACAGGAAAACACTCCATCGACAGATCAGACATTTCATGAAGTTCCATGGGTAGAAAACCAAGCAATCAGGACCAGCTTGGAGGGACGTGAGTGTGAAGGAAACCATGGAGACACTGCAAATGCAGGTCTCACAACAAGGTCCAGCATACTCTGGGCAGAAGCAGCAAAGACAAGGAGGGGGAGAGCCATCCTTATGGACCAGTTCCCCCTCTTCCCATCCCCAAAAACAAAGACGTGAAAGGCACACCTGGAGCGGTGCTGTGGCCCAGGCCACATGCAATGTCAACTCTCCATGGAAGGGGCACCCTCCTAAAGAAACTTCCTACCGAGGGTGTGGTTCCCTGAGAAGACAGAGCTTGGGTTGACTCCAGACATCCACTCCAGTCACAGGGACAACCCAAGCAAGGAAAGGCACTGAAGAGAGCCAGGTGTGCAGCATTAAGTTTCCATCGTGGGACAAATTAACACTAAGCTGAGTGGCCCAACCAACGTGAATTATTATCCCACAGTCACTGAGGGTTAAAGGCCAGGCTCAGTCCAG
>NW_007184093.1:0-657 GCF_000164805.1 Carlito syrichta
CCTTTGTGGTGACCCTCCTGTGAGCCTCTGCAGGTCCCCTCCACATGCCTCCAGGATAAAACCACCATGTGCCTTCAATATGGACCAAACACATGCCTCCATGGTGGACCTGCTGTGTACCTCCATGGTGGACCTGTCACATGCCTCCATGGTGGTCCTGCTCTGTGTCCACATAGTCGCCTCACCAAATACCTCTGCAATGACCCACCACATTCTTTGGAATGTGCCTCTGGGATTGATCTGCTGTGTGCCTCCAGTATTGACCCACTGCATGCCTCATTAGTGGGCCCACCTTGTGTTTTTGTGGTGACCCCACAATGTGCTTTTGGGATAGACCCATCATGTGCCTCCAAAGTGAACCCACAGCATACCTCCAGGATCATCCTTCTGTATGCCATTGCAGTTTTTCCACTTCTTGTCTTTGCAGTTTCCCTTCTGCTTGCCTATGCACATGCCCAGCCACATGTCTTTGTGACAACATACCCCTAATCCTCAGCAGATGCCCTGCTGCATGACTGTGGAATAAAACCACCATGAACCTTCAAGATGGACCTGCCATGTGCCTCAAAAATGGTCTCACTATAAGTCTTCACAATTAACCTTCCACATGCCTTCATATTAGACCTGCCACATGTCTCTGTGGTAGCCCTATCAAGT
>NW_007184094.1:0-944 GCF_000164805.1 Carlito syrichta
TTTGGCTCAGATATAACCAAATAGCATAAGTAAATACAGAGGGTCTCACAAGTTCAAGGATGTGCACTGAGCCTCCTTCAGCCAGTGAATCAGTTTCAATGCATGAATACAGACGATTTCTGCTGAAAAGGAAGACCTGCTAAAGATTGCTCATGCTATCAGATTCCACAAGTAAATGGTGTTTTATAATATGTGTGCCATTTACAATAATTGGGCAGTATCTCTTTTATATCCAAAGGACATCCACATGGATAGTTTTCATACATTATTGGACGTATGTGTTGTGTCTTTTAAGCCTTTGTCTTTTTCTCTCCTAGATTTTCTGATGCTCTTAAGACTGAACTTATTCCTTATATGTAGAGATATAGTTACAGTTACATAACAATGGTACCACAACAATGCCTTTTTAACATAGATCACTCAGTGATAGTTTTAAATATACACAACCACATATATATGTGTGTGAATGTTGTGGTATATAATACACACACACACACACACACATTTTCTCCGTGACTTCTTTGTGTTATTTTTATTTAAGAAAGACAAGTTCTAGACTAGGAAAGGGTCCTACTGTACTATATTTGTAATCCCTCTTTCTTGTACAACTCCTAGAAGGCTCTGTAAGCACAGGCCATCTAACTGTGGAGACCGGGACCATCTCAGGGAGTCTTGGAGACTAGCTGCAACAGTGTATATGAAGCCCATGCATCAAATTATCTTGGTGTAATAGAATCTGACTCAATCATCTCAAACTGTGGTTGCTAAACATACAATTAAAAAACAAGTAGTGACTCACTATAGGAGAATTATGCATCATTGTCTACTATGCTCTTAGAGCACTGTGGCTATATGATGAGTTTGTAGAAATCCAAATAAATTATATTTTGTGCACATCTATCTTTCTATTAAAAACATCGTCTACCTAAAGAAAAGAGTGAGGG
>NW_007184095.1:0-1443 GCF_000164805.1 Carlito syrichta
CCCATGTCTACAAAAGAAATTTCATTTTTAAAAATTAGCTAGGCATGGTGTCATGTACCTGTAGGCCAAGCTACACTGAATGCTGAGGTCAGAGGATTACTTCAGCCCGGGAGTTTGAGGCTGCAGCGATCATGTGATCATGCCACTGTTCTCCAGCCTAGGTGACAGAGTGAGACTTTGTCTTTAAAAAAAAAGAAAGAAAGAAAAAAATTCTGGCTGCTGGTGGGGGTTGGACTGAAAGGCAGTCAGAGAGGAAGCAGGGAGACTGGATGTTGCCGTAATCCTGGCCAAAGGTGACTTGTGGAGAAAGGCAGGCTGCTGAAGGGGGTGGAGAATGTGGCCCCTTTCAATCTGGAGAGAGCTGCAGTACTAAGACCAGGAGGACACTATCCTTGGGGGAGAGAGGGTAGGTCCTCCTTAAATGGGACCATGGGGGACCAAAGAGACAAACTTATTCTCCAGTTTTCCAATAACTTCTCTTGCCAAGGAGCTGTCTCTGAGTCTTGGATTTGGGGACAGGGTCTTCTCACCTCAGGAGGCTTTTGGGGAATTGACAGTGTCATAGCCACTGGTCTCAAAAGCCACAGGGTTGCAGTTGGAGGGACTTGGCCCAGCAAAGGGGGTGAAGTGCTGTGCAATCCTGGGCACCCTTGGAAACCTCTGGATAGGTCTCAGCCATCTGGGGGAGGTATTAGCAGAGTGTAATGAATATGACCCCAGGGATTGGGAGGGAAAGCTCGTTCCTTCACGGGTATGACCTGGCCTCTGCATGGAGCATGAGGTCAGGCACCTTCCATCCCCAGGCCCCATCCTGGTCACCAGTCCCAGGCACGGAGTTAGGAAAGAGCCTGCTGCATCTCCTCTCTCCTCCTCCCTTTGTGTTCTGGGACCTATGAAGCCCCTTCTCTCTCATACCTCTCTCTCTGGGAGGAGGGAGGAGAGTCGGGCCCACCTCAGGCAGCCCAGGCCTTTCGACCCTAAATCCCCGCCGAGTCGCGGGAAGTGCCCTTTGGCGTCCTGCCTCTCATGAGCATTCTCCCTGCTCCATTTGACTGAGGTCCAGGGAAGGGTGTGACCTGGCACTGAGGTCCAGGGAAGGGCACTGAGGTCCAGGGAACGTGGGCACTGAGGTCCAGGGAAGGGTGTGACCTGGCAGCAACACTCCGGGTCAGACTCCAGGTGTGTCTGTGTCTTCCTCACCAGGGGAAGATACCCACAACGTGGATGCCCGGAGAGCTGAGATGCGAGAGTGGAGGTGCCGCTGATTGGCTCAAAGTTCTGCGGAGCTAACCAGTGGGAGAGCAGGGCGTGGCCGGACTCTGGACCTCCCAGCCGCTGTAGCTGGGCGACCCGGCGGTTCTTGTCTGCCCCAGCCTTTCCTGACCCGCCTCCTGTTCCCGAGCCTGTACCCAGACTCGTCTCTAGGTCTGCTCGCACTCCTTT
>NW_007184095.1:1558-2583 GCF_000164805.1 Carlito syrichta
TACCAGTAGGAGAGAGTCGTCTACTTGGATCCCACCTCCTCTAGGGGAGCTTCTCTTTACTACTGCCCCTGCTTAAATCCCTTCCACTTTTAAGTCTTCCTTACCATTCTTCTGCTTTTTTATTTTTCCTGCTTCTGAGTTGCTCTTTCTCATGGGAGTTCTCACTCAGCTGGATGTGCTGTTCCTTAGGGGTTGCAGGGCCCTGAGGGCCCTAGAAAGTCCTGTGACAAGGCAAAGGGGGGAGGCCAGCACCCTCACCCTGAGCTGCAGTGTCTGCTAGCCAATAAAGATGCAGCTGGAGCAGAAATCAGTGGAGAAGGTAGGGCTATAACTAGATAGTAGAGCAGGTACCAGAGCCAGAGCCTGCCCAGGGAGTCCCCTGCTCTGATGAAGTCTACCACCTGCTGCCGTTGGTACCACAGCTTGGGTTACCTGATGCAGGACAGGCTGGACATGGAGGCAGTTTCTAGGGAGAGAATGGGCAGGGCTGATTGTATCATTCAGTAGAAGAGCAAAGCGCTCCCTAGGTAGACCTATGATCACACCGAAGCCAGGCCTGACTGAGACCCTCAATCCACACCCATAACTGGCACCTAATGCAGCCTCCAGGACTGGCCTGGGCTGGGGAGTGCATGAGGAAGTGAGTAAGACCTGGGCACCCTCACTGAGGAGGCAGCCTTTAGAGTTTGGCACAGGAAAGGGAGAAGAGCTGAGCCACTGGAGGCTGGGTGGCCGAATGGGGCAGGTGTTTCTGGCAAGAGTGAGGGTGGCCTGAGGACTGGGGACAGCTCTGGGGTGTGGACAGGTCACCCAGTCTGTGGCTAGGGCTCTGGGGTGTGGACAGGTCACCCAGCCTGGTCTGAAGGGCCTGATTCCTACCTGGGATAGGAAGATGGATCAGCGAGATCAAGTCTAGAGCCCAGGGAAGAGACTGGAAAATCTGACTAATGGATATGATAGGATAGGCAGGTTAGGCTAGGGAAACCAGGGCTGTAGGAAAGCTCCAAGCTCATTAACACCTGGAG
>NW_007184095.1:2963-9386 GCF_000164805.1 Carlito syrichta
TGCAGCAGTTTGGTCCTTTCATCCAGGATGCTCGTGGTCAAGAGCTGACCACCAAGGCAGGAACTAGCTTAGAGACCACCTGGAGCATGTGCATCAATAGCCAAGGTTAACTGAGATAATCACGACCCACTTTTACCTTCATTATATGCTCATTATAATATCATTAGCATTGTGGTTTTACTAAATCTTCACTCACCAGGGTGCCATAACAGTCCCTGTGCGACCCTATAAGGCCTAAAACTACCCCACCTGACATGAGGGAGGAGTAACACAGATTCAGCCCTAAAACCACTCATTTACAGGAAAAACCCACTTCAAACCCACTTCTCAACAACCACAAAAATAAAAGTTATAGCTCAACAATAGTTGGGGACTGAAGCAGCAGCTTTCCGCAGCCCGTGTCTACCCATTCCCTTTTGTTGGGAGTGTAGTCTTCTCCACTCAATAAAGCTACTTATTTATCCCACTTCTCTGCATCTGTTTGCAAATTCATTCCAAACGTGAATACAAGAACATGATGTCGACCATCTCACGCTGGGAGCAACCCCCCCTCATCCTGGTAATGGATAGAACTGTCTGGGAGTAGGAAGTGGATTTGTTACAGGAAAAACCTGGGACTGTATAAAACATTTCCACCAAACTGAGAAGGAGCCAAGAGACCAAAGAATGACTTGGTCAACTCCAGCTTGGTGAGTAGATGAGTTTATTAGGACTTACATACAGGGCACTTCTGGGTGGCAGCAGAGCAGCTCCAGAGATTTGCCCTGTCACCCATCTCCAAGCTGTTTTTCAGCTAATTTTCAGTAGGCTCTGCCTACTGTATATGCTGAGATGCGATCACACATGTTGAAGCAGAACAATAGTAAGGAAGACACAAAAGATGTACAAGTGGAGGGATCTAGGCAGGGGTAGGAGGATACCCCCTGGATGGGGTTGGATTCAGGTAGTAGGTAGATGCAGGTATCTTGATGTGTTTCCATATACAGTCTGGGATGTTTAGGTTCTTGGGGATATTGGTCCTTGGCTGGATACCACATTCTTGGCCTACCACCCAAACTTTAGGGTTCAAACAGTGGACATAACACTCTTAAGTAACCTGGGTGAGGCGGACCCATCACCCTACAGGACTATAGCTCCAGGGAATCACCCTTTCCCCATGCTCCAAGGGGTTGGGCACAGGAAAGGTAGGCCACTGACAGGGTCAGGGTCTTTGATCCAGTGACTTGCACAGTGGCCTTCTCTTCCCTTATGTCCCCCAGATGGGGGTCTCAGAAACCTAGAGCCTGGATTTTGGGGTGGAGGGCAGGGGGAGACCCCAGAGTACTCAGGAATTTCCTCCCTGCTCTCCTCACTGATCTCTCCCTAGATCAGCACTACAGCAATGCCTTTGCCAAAGGGAATGCCCTGAGGATGGTGCCGGCCTTGAAGGATGGAGACTTCACCTTGGCTGAGAGGTAATGGGTCCCTGGGCTGCTGTTGGGCCATGTGTTCACTGTTGATGGCTTGGGTCATGACTTGTAGGTCCCAAGCACCTGAGCCAGCCCCAGGGTAGAGAGTGGGCTGAGGCAGGCAGAGATGCCCAGGGCTGGGAGAAGCTGTAGAAGTTATAGCATCCCAACTGCATTTACAGATGAGGAAACTGAGGCTGGATGAGGTGAGGGATTTGTAAAGGGTGCAGCCTGCATCTTGCCTGCAAATCTTATGGGGCAAGTGTTATTTCTCTGGGGAGTTGAGGGAACACCCAGCAAGCTAGAGTCAGGGCCAGGTCCCATCTAGGCCCTGGGGCTTGAGCCGTGAACATGTCTATGTCCTTGCCCACATTCTAGAAGGGAGAGCTGACAGTAACCCATGTGAACATGTAACACATCAGGGGTGGATGAGTGTGGGGGAGAAAATAAGCAGGGTGAGAGTGGGCGTGGGTGCAGTTTATTCTTGAATAAGCTGTTGAGGGAAGGCCCCTTGGAGGAGGTGGCGTCTAAGCAGAGACCCACAGGAACAGAGGTGCCAGCAGGAGGGGAAGAGTGTTATGGTTGGAGGGAAGAGCAAGGGCGAAGGCTCTGAGGTGAGTCAGTGCTCACCTCAGGGGGTTCCAGGCTGGGGAGTAAGGGGGCAGGCATTGCTGGGATGAGAAGAGCTGGAGGTGAGGGCAGAGGGCAGAATGGGAGACAGGGCAGGCTTGGGTTCTTGCCTCAGGTGGATGGGACCATTGGAGCATTTTAAGTAGAAGAGAGCGTGATCTGACTTATATTTTAAAGGATCCCTCTGGCAGGGAGAGAAGGCTGCTGTGGTCACCTGGTATCTGGCGCTGGGACCTCATGATAGTGGTGGTGGCGCATGGTGGGAGTTGTCAGTTCTGACTGTTCTTGAAAGTTGAACTGCAGGGTTAAAAGTGGGTGGGACAGATGGGAGCCAAGGTCAGCCTGGTTGGTGGCTGAATGGAGGTATCCTGTACTGCGGCCACATAGTGCCCCATGGTAGAGCTGTATCACAGAGCCATCTGGCTCCAGAGCCTGTGGTCGCTGGACAGCCAATCCCTATGGGGTGTGATGAGCTCTGGGGCTCAGGCTGCACAGGCCAGACACAATGGGAAGCGAGGCCAGGGTAAGACTTCCTGGAAGAAGGGACTGGAGGCTTTGGGCAGGTAGAGGGGAGGGGGGACAGGGTGGAAAGCACTGCCCCCATGTCCCTTAGGAGGCCTTTTCCCAGCCCTAGGAGAGTGTCAGGAGGCAGTGGCCTTGCTCATGGCACTGTCCATGCTTGGGAGATGTTGGAGAGTGGCAGCCAAGTTGCTTTTTTCCTTCAAGACTCACATTGGGTACCCCTTCTTCCTGGAAGCCTTCCCTGAGCTCTCGGCCCCTTCTGAAATTCATGCCATTTTGCTTACTTGCTGTCCTTAGCTCAGATGATGGGCTGGCCCAAGGTAGAGCTGTGTGACCCTGGGCAGTTACCTAACCTCTCTGAGTCTTACATTCCTGCTCTGTATCATGGGGATAGTGAAAATGCCCCCACAAAATATATGAAGAGTGATCAGGGCATATCTTCTACTCCTGCTGTGACCTCCCAGTGTGCCATCTTGCTATATCTGAGCCACAAATACAAAGCCCCTGACAACTGGTACCCCCAGGAACTGCAGGCCTGCACCCGTGTGGATGAGTACCTGTCGTGGCAGCACACAACTCTGTGGAGGATCTGCTCCCAGGCCGTGTGGCAGAAGGTGAGCCATGGGGGACAGGGACACCAGATTCAGGAATGCCAGAGACTGACTGATCCATTTCCTCAGAGGGGAAACCAAGACACAGAGTCAAGGAGTACTTCTCTCAATGTGCCTTGATTCCTGGGTGACAGAACGAGACCTTGTCTCAAAAGGGGGAGGGGGAGAAGGATTAAAGGTAAAATAAGCAAGAAACTGGAGCAGATCTTCGTAAAGATGTATTAGAAAAAAGTAATGCTTTTTTTTTTCTTTTCTCTTTTGAGTCAGGGGCTCACTGTCATCCAGGCTGAAATGCAGTGGCATGATCATGGCTCACCGCAGCCTTAACTTCCTGGGCTCAGGCAATCTATCTGCCTCAGCTTCCTGTGTAGCTGAGACTACAGGCATACGTCACCATATCTGGCTAAATTTTTTTTTTTTTTTGTAGAGACAAGGTCTCTTGCTATGTTGCCTTGGCTGGTCTCAAATTCCTGACTCAAGCAATCCTCCTGCCTTGGCCTCCCAAAGTGCTGGGATTAAAGTTATGAGCTACCATGCCTGGCCCAGAATTCTTTAAGATGCTTTAAGAAACCCATCATACAAACTGGGTGTAGTCATCCAAAAAAAAGAAAGAAAAAGAAACCAATCAAAAACAAACCCCACACATGTTTGACATGTGTACTCTAATGTTTGCAGTGTGGTTACACAGTGCCTGGCACACAGCCAGTGCCCTGTGTTATGAGGGAGCATGCCACAGGCTTTCTTATGCCCTGCTGCAGGGACAGTACCACCGCTGTAGAGGGCTCTTTGGCAATGTGTAGGTTTCCATGCCTTAACTGTGCCTTCCTTGAGCCTCTAGGGGCTGAGGGCAGAGCCCTCTCAAGCTGGTGGGGGAAGGAGCCTGGTGCATTTGAGGGCTGAGTGATTGTCGACCCTTGCTACTCAAAGTTTGGTTCACGCACCAGAAGTATCAGCAACACCAGGGAGCTTGCTGGAAATGTAGAGTCTCAGGCCCACCTTGACCTACTAATTAGGTATATGCATTTTAACCAGATTCCAGGGGAACAAGCACACACATTCCCACTTGAGAAGATGGGACAGTAGAAGGTGGAGTGGGAGGGCTTCATTTTAAGGTCTTTGTTATGAGGGTAGCAGGGAGCCATGGAAGGCTTTAGCAGGAAAGAGTATGAGCAGACTGGAATTGCAGAAGGATCCCACTGACTACCCTGAGTGAGGACCAAGGGGGAGGTGGAGGCTGTCCCTGTTTGAGTAGGAGATGAAGGATCCTGGTGGCCAAGGGTGGGAAGAGGTAGGCAGAGGTGAGGAGAAATCTGAAGGACTGGTGAGGATGGGATGAAGGTCAGAGCCAGGGTGGGCTTTGGGCAGACCCTGACCCCCTCTCTACTTGCTGGCCTACTGGCTGATATTCCCTGTATTCCTGGGCAAGTTGGTGCCTCTCGAGATGTTGGCAGTCACTTTGGCTAAGCTGGACAGCTGCCTGCAGCTGCTTGAGGACAAGTTCCTGCAGGATCAAGCCTTCCTTACTGGGTCCCATATCTCCATAGCTGACTTAGTGGCCATCACAGAGCTGATGCATGTGAGTGCTATGGGGTGGAGTGGCCCACTGGGCAGTTTGGTATCTAGGGAGGGAGCTGACACCCCAGCTCACATTGTCCTTCCTGGCCATGGGAATGTAGGTGAGTTACTTCCCCTCTGAGCCTCAGTGTCCCCATCTATAAAATAAGACTTTACATCCCTTACCACAGTGATGTTGTGGAGCTTCCTGGTGTCCCCTGGGAGAGGGGCCCCCCCAGCCCATTACACACATGGTAGAGGAGGGAAAATCCAGTCAGGGAACCCCCTAATGCAGGTTATGCTGCCTTGTGCTTGGGGGTGCCCAACCCTTCTGCTTGGCTCACTCTTCCCATAACCTGTCAGCATTTGCTGCCAAGTCTTTGAAAGCCAACCCAAGCTGGCCATGTGGCGCCAGTGTGTGGTGGCTGCGGCGGGGGAGAACCTCTTCCAGGAGGCCCATGAAGCTATCCTGAAGGTCAAGGGCTTGCCTCCAGCAGTTCTGCCACAAAAGAGAGGCTGGGGCCCTTAATGAAGGTTTTGTTGCCATGAATGGGTGTCCCATGTTGACAGAATGACTAGATGGAGCTGCCTATCTCCCTGGCTATAAGGAAGACATGCCCACGCAGGCTCTGGTCTAGTGTTCCCTCCAGCATCATGCCTGTGTTCTTTTTGTCTCCCCATCCCACTTTTACCCTTCCATTCCAGCTTCCCTGTGACCTCTGGAAAAGGTTTCAGTAAACACTTATTTGACCCTGTCCCTCTTCTGTGTGAAACTGTATGGTTGGTTCCTTGTTGCCTAGAGGCTAAAGTACAAGTCATTGAATGTTGTATTCAATGCAACGTTCCTTGCCTTGCCCCAACTCCTCAGGGTGACTCTTCTGGCTGCACACATTTCAGACTCCTCTCTGGCCTCTCACCTTGGTCTCCTCACCTTCTTTGCCGAGGGCTCCTCTGGGTTTTTTGGCATTTGGTACCATGTCACTTCTCCATGGAGACTTCTCTGATCTCCCCAGCCCCAGTCCACACTCCATGCCTCCTGGGCCAAGCATGTATCACAGATAGGGGGTGATTTTAGGGGGAAAAGCAACTCAAAGTACATGAAAGGTGTCATCCAGAAATCAATGGTAGAGAAACAAACAGTAGGACTTTAATAAAACTTAGTGTTTTGTTATACCAAAAAAAAAAAAAGAAAGAAAGAAAGAAACTAAACATAGAGGGGGTAACCTGGTGAAGAGATGTCTGAGTCATGGCTAGGATGGCTAGGTGCAGTGGCTCATGCCTGTAATCCCAGCACTTTGGGAGGCAGAGGAGAGAGGATTGCCTGAGCCCAGGAATTTGAGACCAGCCTGGGCAATATAGCAAGACCTCTTCTCTATATTTCATTAAAAAAATTAAACAAAAGAGGTACCTGAATCAAGAATGGCCTAGGTCTGCTGCAACACTCTGGGGTGATGCAGTCTCCCACAGGTGTGGTGCAGGGCTAGTTCATGAACATCCTTGCAGGGTATTTCCTGGCCCCCCAGGTGCTGCAGAGCAGCCTTGCTCTCCCAGGCCTATTCATCACCCTGACCACTGGCTTCTCTTCTCCAGGCCCCACTGTGGGTCCCAGACTTGTCACCTGTTCCTGTCTTCTCCCCTTAGGATTGTCACAACTTACC
>NW_007184096.1:0-4079 GCF_000164805.1 Carlito syrichta
CAGGGGCAGATGCGTTCAAGCCCGAAGGAATTGGCGGGAAAGAGCCTGTGTCACCCCTGCAGGGGTCCTCTGACCAGCAATGTGTCCCTCGGGAGGAAGTGGGCCGTCACCGGCCCTGACTATCCAGGGCACAGGCAGATGGGTCCATCACACATGGAATTCGCTGGAAAGGCACTGTGGCACT
This sequence comes from Carlito syrichta, assembly GCF_000164805.1. Classification (NCBI taxonomy): domain Eukaryota; kingdom Metazoa; phylum Chordata; class Mammalia; order Primates; family Tarsiidae; genus Carlito; species Carlito syrichta. Next base: position 185 of record NW_007184096.1, read on the forward strand.
CAGCAGGGTTCCTGTGACTGGCCAGGGGTTCCTTGGAGCAAGGGGGCGGTCCCTCCCGCCTGTCCAGGACAGGGTCAGATGCGTTCAAGCCCGAAGGAATTGGCGGGAAAGAGCCTGTGTCACCCTTGTGTGGATCCTCTGACCAGCATTGGGTCCCTAGGGAGGAAGTGGGCCGTCCCCGGACCTGACTGTCCGGGGCACGGGCGGATGGGTCCATCACACATGGTATTCGCTGGAAAGGCACTGTGGCACTCAAGGGGGTTCCTGTGGCTGGTCAGGGGTTCCTTGGAGCAAGGGGGCAGTCCCCCCTGCCTGTCTAGGACAGGGCCAGATGCGTTCAAGCCCGAAGGAATAGGCGGGAAAGAACCTGTGTCACCCCTGCGGGGGTCCTCTGACCAGCAATGGGTCCCTAGGGAGGACGTGGGCCGTCCCCGGCCCTGCCTGTACAGGAGACGGGCAGATGGGTCCATCACACCTGGAATTCGCTGAAAAGGCACTGTGGCACTCAGGGGGGTTCCTGTGGCTGGCCAGGGGTTCCTTGGAGCAAGGGGGCGGTCCCTCCCGCCTGTCCGGGACAGGGGCAGATGCGTTCAAGCCCGAAGGAATTGGCGGGAAAGAGCCTGTGTCACACCTGGGGAGTGCTCTGACCAGCAATGGGTCCCTAGGGAGGAAGTTGTCGTCCCCACCCCTCCCTGTCCAGGAGACGGACGGATGGGTTCCTGCCCCATGACACGGGAAATAAATAATGCTCCACATGGTCCTTGAACAAAGTTTCCTTTTCTGTCTCCCTGACATGAATCTTGCTCTTCTTGCAGAGAGAAAAGAAGCACAGACGTGTCCATGGAGGACACTCAGGGCAACAAAGAGCACACTCTGGATGCACAACAGGAGGAAAGGTCTGGTCGTTGGCTGCTTTGAACACGCTATTTGTGCCGCCTCTTAGCCTTCATCGGTGCCCATCACTTCGGGCAAGCATGTCCTGTATTGATTGGAGTCTCCCCTGAATATTATATTTTACTTGACTGTTCTCCTAGCAGTTAAGTTTCTGTAGTTTTTGACCCTCAGGTTTCCAGAATGGAGAGCTATCACTCAGAACCCCGTGAAGGTGGCACATTTTCACCCTTCACATCTCAAGAGAGTCTTCCTGTAACAGTAGCTTGTTTGCTAGCTGAGTATAAGACCAACGTCTGGGTGAATGGGGGTGATACCCTCATTGAATTGACTTCTCAGGACCTCCGTGCTGTTAGGAGGAAGTGGCGAGGAAACTGCTGTTAGATACAGGGAATGTTTCCCACAATGTATAGTGCACTACATCCTCCTTTGCCCTGGGGAGGTAAAGATTGTCAGGGAGCTTTCCTAGAAGTTACTTGGGAAGAACTATTCGGAGAGTGAGAGTAAATCAGTTCACCTTTTCAGATGACACGATTTCAGTTTCTGATATTGTGGTGTGAATCATGCCAAGTCCATTCACCTTTGAAACCATGTAATTTTTCAGTGTTTAAGAAATGTGACCGTGTTCCCCATTGTGTGTTCCAGGATGCGGCTTTTGTGCCAATATTCTGAGAAGCTTCAGATGCTGCTGCACGACTTGGTAAGAGACATGCAGAAGGCCGGGGGACAACAGGAGAAGCCAGCTGTAGGCATCAGGCTTTGCCTGAGGCTTAGTCGTTTGTATCCAAGTCTCAGGTCAATCGAGCTCATGCAGAGATTCGGGAAAGGAGGTGGAGGTCCCACGCCCACATGGCCAAGTTGGGTGGAAGCTGTGTGATGGGAGCCTGGACATCCTCTCTGGATTGCTTCTGTCTCTACTGAGACAGTTAGGTCATCAGTGAGAGACAGGGATGGGAGGAGCCAGACGAGGAGTCAGGGAACTGTCCCCTGAGCGTGGGTCCGTGGATGGACTACGGGTATGCAATCGTGAGGCAGCATTAAGGGTTCAATCGGATGCGTGTCAGAGCCATCGTGAATTTCCAGGGGGCCCCAAGGCTGGATCGCGGCAGAGCAGATGGAGAGTGGGATTTCCGAGACTGGGTTGAGCCCAGTGTTTTCCCAGAGGGAGCAGGGGGGAGGTCCTGCATGCGAGGATGGAGGTCTGATGTTGAAGTTGGGCCTGAGGGAGGTGAGGGCATGGGCCTGGGGCGTTGGGCAGTGGAAATTGCTCCGTTCACTGGGGGTCTGGGGTTGCTTGGCCACTGGGCTGTAGTCGGGAAGCCGTGACCTCCCTTGCCCTGTGGGAGGGCTTCGTGCTGGGACTAGAGGAGACTCAGCAAGTTGCACTGGTCAAGGGCCTCACTGTTTGGGGAACAACTCTGGTCCTGCCAGCCACTAGCTGTGAAATCATGAGGACAGTATTCATCTCTGCGCCTCAAATTCCTTTCCTGGGAAAGGGAACTTAGTGCCTACATACCTCTGGCTGGGTGCAATGCCCCATGCCTGTTGTCCCAGCTCCTCTAGAGGCTGTGGCGGGAGCATCGCTCAAGCCCAGGAGTCCTAGGACAACCTGGGCACGTGGCCAGAACCCCTCAGAATAGTCGAATGAGTCCCCAACAATCCAAAAGAGCACTATCTCTGAGACACCTTGAGAATGAGAGAGTTCCATATAATCTGGTTATGTAAATGTCCAGAACTGTTCTGGAGACACGGTTCTGCACCACTGCTATTCCGCATATGACGTAGACATAGCCGTTATGGGGAATGGTGGAATCTTTGGAGAACTCTGGAGTGAACGGCCTGAGAGGAGAGACCGACATCACTGTTGAGGAAGCGGGCAAAGAGTGGAAAGGCCTGCATTACCTGGCGTTTCAGCTGTGCGTCCACTGAGACGAGCAAGGACTAATTCATGCTGACGCTATTGCCAAGGTCGGTGATTCTTACTTAATTTCTGTCAGGTGGGATCATTGACAGATCTTGCCTATTTGTGGTAAGTAATTTATGACTAGGGTCATCTATGGATTTTAGACCAAGAGTGAAGACATATGTTTTGAATCTTTGTAAGAGGGCACTTCTCTACTTAATGAGAAGTTGAATACCTTGTTTTGGGATATTAGTGGCGAGCACGGTTATTGAAAATGGTTCATAAAACTGTTAACCAGAAGGTGTACCCCAGGATGAATTTCAAGACTCTTCCTTTACAGTGAATGTAGAGTTAATGTTTTTGAAATATTAACGTTTACAGTATTTTGGCCACATTTTTGTTTTCTGTTTCCAGGGTTTGATTCACGAGGTCGTGAAAAGTTTGCTACAAGTCCTATCAGCGCTGATGCAGAAACACCAAGTAATTCACACCCTATTTGAGCAATTGAAGCAGGTCTGTTGTGTGGGGTGTCAAAATACATTCTCAAAACTGCAATGTACACAGCTTGCTTCTGTCCAAGTTCACCAGAAAACATTCTGGTGATATAACTTAAATTTGGAGTCATTTTCAGTTGGAATTTTTCACTGCAAATTTAATGTCATTGGTAATTATGTTTTACATGTTTGGTTTCATGAATAGTTTGGAGAGGTCTTTTGAAGACGGGTAAGAAGAGTTGGAGATTTTCCCTAGAAATTTGCTTGTTGTGTCTAAGATTGTTCCTTTGTTACCACGTGAATGAAGATGTGATGTTCCAGAACCAGCCTTTATGAGGTCGGCGCTAAAGATGTTGTGGAAAGAAAGCTTCTAAATCCTCTCTAGATGTCTTTTCCTTGTCATTCACATTTTCCTTTACATAGGAAGGAGGGAGTGGAACTCTTGAGTAGCTCTTTCATTTCTCACGTGCTCTCTCCGTCTTTTATGGCATACTTGCTTTCCAAAGTGTTAGTGATTGATCACGGTTTTGTAGGCCAACTTTCAGTCATAAGAGATGGCAGCCCAAATCGGTAACAGAATAGAAAAACCAGAGGAGTGTATTCAGTT
>NW_007184097.1:0-369 GCF_000164805.1 Carlito syrichta
ATCACCACCATCACCATCATCATCACCACCATCGTCACCATCACCACCACCATCACCACCCTCATCACTGCCATCAGCACCATCACCATCACCATCAGCACCATCACCATCACCATCATCACCATCACCATGAACTCACCATCATCACCACCATCAGCACCATCATCACCACCATCACCACCATCGCCACCACCATCAGCACCATCATCACCATCATCACCACCATCATCGCCATCACCACCATCACCACCATCTCACCACCATCAGCACCATCACCACCACCACCATCCCCATCGCCATCACCATGAACTCACCATCATCACCATCACCACCATCACCACCACCATCATCACCACCATCACCACCATC
>NW_007184098.1:0-364 GCF_000164805.1 Carlito syrichta
ATGGAGAAGAAAGGAATGGAATGGAATGTTTTGGAATGGAATGGAGAGGTATGGAATGGACAGAAATGGAATGAAATGGAATGGAATGGAGAGGAAATGAATGGAATTGAATGGAGACAAATGGTATGGAAATGATGGGAATGGATTGGATAAGAATAGAATGAAATGGGGAGGAGTGGAATGGAATGGAATGGAGTGGAATGGAATGGTATGGAATGGAATGGAGTGGAAAGAAATGGAATGGATGTATTGGAATGAAATGAAATAGAATGGAATGGAATTGATTGGGTAGGAATAGAAAGAATGGAATGGAACGGAGAGAAATGGAATGGAATGGAAAGGAGAGGAATGGAATGGAGAGGAT
>NW_007184099.1:0-647 GCF_000164805.1 Carlito syrichta
ATTTAAGTCAGCTAGCCATCTAACTAACCAGTTAGCTAGCTAGTTAGTTAAGTCAGCCAGCTATAGAGCTAGATAACTTGTTTGCTAGATAGTATTGTCAGCTAGTCAGATAGCTAGCTAATTCAGCTAGCAAATCAGCTAGTTACTTAACTAACTAATCAGCTAGCACCTCAGCTACCTGGTGAGCTAACTAGTGGGCTCCATCGCTTTCCATCAGGTCATCTAACTAGTCAGCTTGCTAGCCTGACAACAGGTAAGCAAACTAGTCAGCACGTTCACCAGCCAAGAGGTTAACTAACATGTCAGATCACTCACAGGCCTACAGGTCAGCTAAGTAGTCAGCGTGCTCGTTAGCAGACTAGTTAATTTAGCTGACCAGTCGACTCACTCACCGGCTGACTAGTTAAAACAGCTCACCTGTCGGATACCACACCAGCCGATTAATTAAGTCAGCTAACCAGTCGGCCTACTAGCCAGCCAACTAGTTAAGTCAGCTAACCAATCGGTCAACTAGTGGGCCATCTTGGCAGATGACAATTTAGGTCAGCTAAATATTTGGTCGACTACTTAGGTCAGCTAACTATTCAGACAACAACTTGGCCGACTACTTAGGTCAGCAAACTAGTCAGCCAACTACTTAACCGAGA
>NW_007184100.1:0-2109 GCF_000164805.1 Carlito syrichta
TAGAAAGAGTGACCCTGACCTTGAGAGTTGCATCATCAAAACGTTTATTTACTGCATCCCTTATCAGATAAACCATCGGTGTGCTAAGCTTTCTCTGGCTTGCTTTGAAAAGAGGCTCTGCCCTGAGCTTTAGAGAAAGGGAGAAGTGATCATTAGTTGCAAGGTTAGACACTCTGGGCTCTGAAGCAGCCCTGGAAAGTGGTCTCTTCTTCTTTTTTTGTGACAGTCAACTCAGTCTTATATTCTCACTCTCTTGGGTCATCTCTTCTCTTGCTTTTGAGCCTCAGAGCAGGGGAATCTGATCACAGCTTGACTCAGAAAGACACTCTTGGGGTCCCAGTTCCTGGTTCAATCAATTTCCTAGGACCAGGATACTAGAACTTGTTTTTATAGATGGTTAACCGATACTTTCCTCGGAAAGGGGCCATCAGGGCCAGTGAAAGATACTGGCATGATGATCCTTAATGAGCTGTCCGGTATAATCAGCAGCTAATATGACAGATTTTCATCCTTTCAGTCAGTCAGCCACCCAGAGTGTCTCTTTTGCTGAGAAAAATCACTGTTGTGGCTTCGATGGGGTGACCCAGAGATAAAGGCCACCAAAGGGGTTACAGAACCTGCAAAGGTACGTGAAGAGGAATCACCAACTCTTAGAATGCTTCCTTGGAGAGAATCTTGAGTACTCTGGAAACCTGAGATGGGTATTTATTCTGTGGAAGAGAGAAGAAAAGCCTTTCAAGGGAGGGACACATGAAAGATTTGATGTGAGAAAAAGTGATCACAAGGGCCTCACAGTTTTGAATGACTTTTCTCAGAAAAGTAGCTCTAGCATTTTGAAAATTGCAAGCATTGCCACCTGCTTGAATTCCTTTTTTTTTTTTTGAGTAGGGGTCTCACTCTATTGGCCAGGCTGGAGTATAGTGGCACCATCATGATGATCAGGGCTCATGGTTGCCTCGAACTCCTGGGTTCAGATGATTCTTCCGTCTCAGCCTCCTCCATCATGGCTGGCTAATTTTTTGATTTTTTTTGTAGAGATAAGATCTTGCTGTATTGCCCAGAGTGGTGTCAAACTCCTGTGCTCAAGCAAACCGCCTGCCTCGGCCTCCTAAAGTGTTAGGAATGCAGGCATGAGCCACCACGCTTGGCCTGAAATATATTTTAATATAAAACACTTCACAAATTTTAAATTTAATAAATGTTCTGTCAACTCCCTGACTTGAAATGAAAGTTGAATTAACCAAAGATATGTCTTTAGATGTAAGTTTCAATAAAGCGCCTGTAAAGAAGACTAAAATTCTATGTAATTTTTGATAATTAAATGTAGCTATTTTCTCATGCTACAATTTTGTGCTTTGCTCCTTATGTCTACAATTTTGACGTTTGTTGTGGACTTGAATGGTTTATTTCAGTGCAAGCTTGCCCACATTTGTAGGGTGCAGATGGTAATTACTCTCTACCCAAAACCAGACAAGATGCTCTATGTTCTCAGTTTAATGATGCTGGAAAAAAAAGAAAGTAGTGATTTCTCTTCAAATATGACCATAAACAATGAAGGCAAAGTGATTTTAAAAAAAGATCACTTTCATTTCTACTGCTGTCTGCCTTCTCAAGTTCTCTATCATTTCATCCATGAGAATTTAGTTGAGTATATTGACATGAGCATTTCTAAAAAAGCTGAGATTACCATAAAATTCCAAGGTTTAGTATATTTTTCATTACAATGAACTGTCTTGCCAGAGCCAATTTTTAATTTTTTCCCTACTGAGTTGTTTTGTCTTTTATACACTTCTGAGAGTTCTTTGTATATTATAGATATCTACCTAACTTACTATTGCTTTCTTTATGAACATACTTGTCTTGATTGCAGCATTTGTCTTTAGATTTTGTGGCACTTTGTGCCATACCAAGCATTCCATATTTATGGAGCCTAGTGTACCCTCAGTATCTCCTTACATTCCCCCACCACCAGGTCCTGTGTGCAGTCACCCAAATGTTCTTCTTTCACTGAGAGGCATGACCCCTCAAGTCTGACTCCACTCTTACTGTGTGCCACTGACCTGCGGGCCTGCTCATTCATCTACACCATGTGTACCCAATTCTGGTTGA
>NW_007184101.1:0-478 GCF_000164805.1 Carlito syrichta
CTCTCTTGGGTCATCTCTTCTCTTGCTTTTGAGCCTCAGAGCAGGGGAATCTGATCACAGCTTGACTCAGAAAGACACTCTTGGGGTCCCAGTTCCTGGTTCAATCAATTTCCTAGGACCAGGATACTAGAACTTGTTTTTATAGATGGTTAACCGATACTTTCCTCGGAAAGGGGCCATCAGGGCCAGTGAAAGATACTGGCATGATGATCCTTAATGAGCTGTCCGGTATAATCAGCAGCTAATATGACAGATTTTCATCCTTTCAGTCAGTCAGCCACCCAGAGTGTCTCTTTTGCTGAGAAAAATCACTGTTGTGGCTTCGATGGGGTGACCCAGAGATAAGGGCCACCAAGGGGTTACAGAACCTGCAAAGGTACGTGAAGAGGAATCACCAACTCTTAGAATGCTTCCTTGGAGAGAATCTTGAGTACTCTGGAACCTGAGATGGGTATTTATTCTGTGGAAGAGAGAAGAA
>NW_007184102.1:0-454 GCF_000164805.1 Carlito syrichta
CAGCAGCTAATATGACAGATTTTCATCCTTTCAGTCAGTCAGCCACCCAGAGTGTCTCTTTTGCTGAGAAAAATCACTGTTGTGGCTTCGATGGGGTGACCCAGAGATAAGGGCCACCAAGGGGTTACAGAACCTGCAAAGGTACGTGAAGAGGAATCACCAACTCTTAGAATGCTTCCTTGGAGAGAATCTTGAGTACTCTGGAACCTGAGATGGGTATTTATTCTGTGGAAGAGAGAAGAAAAGCCTTTCAAGGGAGGGACACATGAAAGATTTGATGTGAGAAAAAGTGATCACAAGGGCCTCACAGTTTTGAATGACTTTTCTCAGAAAAGTAGCTCTAGCATTTTGAAAATTGCAAGCATTGCCACCTGCTTGAATTCCTTTTTTTTTTTTTGAGTAGGGGTCTCACTCTATTGGCCAGGCTGGAGTATAGTGGCACCATCATGATGAT
>NW_007184103.1:0-461 GCF_000164805.1 Carlito syrichta
ACAATAAAAAAATAAAATAGTAGAGTAAAATAAAATGAAATGAAATGAAATAAAATAAAATAAAAAGTGAAACAAAATAAAAAAATAAAATGAAATAAAATAGCAAAAAATAAATTAAAATAAAATAAATTAATTAAAATAAAATACAATAAAATTAAAAAATAGAGCCAGACTTAGTGGTTCCTCCCTGGCATCCCAGCACTGTAGGAGGCTGAGGCAGAAGGATCAGTTGAAGCCAGGAGTTTGAGACTAGCCTGGGGCTCATAGCAAAACCCTGTCTCTACAGATTAAAAAAATAAAATAAGAAAATGAAATAAAATAAGATATATTAAAATAATTAGAAAGACATAGTGGTTCCTCAAAGTCATCCTAGCATTTAGTGTGGCTGAGGCAGAGTATCACTTCAGGCCAGGAGTGTAACACTAGCCTGGGACTCATGGCAAAATTCTGTTGCTACAAAA
>NW_007184104.1:0-823 GCF_000164805.1 Carlito syrichta
CTAGCCAGATGACTTAACTAGGTGAATTGAACAGCTATTCTGCTTGCTAGCAAGCTGACTTATCTAGCTAGCTACCTACCAAGCCAGCTGGCTAGACAACTGACTAAACTAGCTGACTTAACCAGCTATGCAGTTGGTTAGCCAGCTGACTTAACTCTCTGACATCACCAGCTAGCCATTTAGTTATCTAGCTAACTAATCTAGCTAGCTACCTACCTTGCCAGTTGATTAGCCAGTTCTCTTAACTAGCTGATTTGAACCAGATATCCAGCTTTCTAACCACTGACTAAACTAGCTCACTACCTAGCAAGCCAGCTGCCTAGCCAGCTGACTTAACTAATTGACTTAACTAGCAAGCTACCTAGCTAGCCATCTAACATAAATAGTTAGCTAAACAGCTAACTACATAGCTTGCCAGGTGACTTAGTTAGCTAACTTGCTAGATTCCAGCTAGCAAGCAGACTTAAATAGTTAGCAACATATCTAGTTAGCTGACTTCAATAGCTAGCTAACTAGTTAGCTTACTCGTTATCTAACATACTAGCTAGGTGACTTAATTATCTGACTTAACTCATTAGCTAACAAGCTACCTAGCTGACACAACCAGCTGACTTAATTCGATAGCTAATTAGCTAGCTAACTTACTCATCCAGTGGACTTAATTCGTTAGCTAACTAGATAGCTAGCCTACTCAACCAGCTGACACAACCCATTTGCTAACTAGCTAACTAGCTGACTCAAACAGCTGACTTATCTCTTCAGTTAACTATCTAACTACCTGACTCAACCTGCTGACTTAACCTGTTAGCTAACTAGCTAGCTA
>NW_007184105.1:0-933 GCF_000164805.1 Carlito syrichta
AGGTGACTTAATTATCTGACTTAACTCATTAGCTAACAAGCTACCTAGCTGACACAACCAGCTGACTTAACTCGATAGCTAATTAGCTAGCTAACTGACTCATCCTGTGGACTTAATTCGTTAGCTAACTAGATAGCTAGCCTACTCAACCAGCTGACACAACCCGTTTGCTAACTAGCTAACTAGCTGACTCAATCAGCTGACTTATCTCTTCAGTTAACTATCTAACTACCTGACTCAACCTGCTGACTTAACCTGTTAGCTAACTAGTTAGCTAGCTGTCTTAACCAGCTGACTAATTTAGAAAGCTGACTTTACTAGCTGACTTAGCTAGCTGACCTAAGTACTTATTTTGCTGATTTAACTGACTGACTTGACTATTTAGCTAGCTACTTACCTACCTGAATTAAATAGCAAATTATTGAACTTGCTGTATCACTAGCTGACTTATGTAATTACCTAACTAGTTAGGTAGCAGACTTAATTACCTGACTTAAGTAGTTAGCTATCTAGTGAGCTAGCTGAACTAGCCTGCTAGCTGGTTAGCTAGCAGACTTAGCTAACTGATTTAACTGGTTGGCAAATGAGATAGCTAGTTGACTTAACGAGTTGGTTAACCAGTTAGCTAACTGTTCTAACTAGTTGGAAATTGAGTTAACTAGCTGACTTAACTAGTTAATTTACGAGTTAGCTTGGTGACTTAGCCTGTTGGCTGATGAATTGGCCGACTAGTTAGCTGGTTTAACAGGTTGGCTGATTCCACGGCCCACTTGTTAACTGGCTTAACAAGGTGGCCTACTAATCGGCCTAATAGTTAGCAGGGTCAGCGAGTTCACTGATGAGTTGGCCCACTAGTTAGCACGGTTAACTAGTTGTCTGGCTGGTTTCCTGACCTAACTATTTAGCTGACTAGTTTACTGACTAGTTGCCTGG
>NW_007184106.1:0-891 GCF_000164805.1 Carlito syrichta
TAGTTGTCTGGCTGGTTTCCTGACCTAACTATTTAGCTGACTAGTTTACTGACTAGTTGCTTTCCTAACTAGTCGGCCAATTAGATAGCTGAGCTAACTTCTCAGCTGACAAATTGGTCCTCTAGTCTGCTGACAGGTTAGCTGACATAACTAGTTGACCAGCTAGTCGGCTGACTGGTTAGCTGATTTAACTAGTCAGCTGGCTAGTGAGCCAACTGCTCAGCTGAATTAACTAGTTGGCTGGTGAGTTAGCTGAGTGGTCAGCTGACTTAACTATTTGGCTGTTGAGTGAGCTGACTGGTCAGCTAACTTTAGTCAGTTGGTGAGTGACCTGATTGATCAGAAGACTTAACTAGTTGAGAGGCATTTGAGCCAACCCGTGAGAAGACGTAACTAGTTGGTTGTCAAATGAACCAATGGGTGAGCTGCCTTAACTAGTCGGCCGGCAAGCTAGCCGATTGGTGAGCTGACTTAAGTCAGTTGGAGAGCAAGCCAACTAGTTAGCTGACCTGTTCGCCTTTGAGTAGGCCGATAAGTAATTGACCTATTGGCTGGTGAGTGAGCCGGCTATTTTGCTGACCGGTTGGCAAGCGAGCGATCCGACTAGTTAGCTGACCTGATGGAAAGCCAGTGAGCCCACTAGTTAGCTGATCAGCTAGCTGAGTGGCTAGCCTACTAGTTACCTAAGTAAATAACTAATTTGCTAGCTGACTCAACTAGCTAGATTACTAGCTAGCTGGCAATCTAGTTAACATAACTAGCTAGCAACCAAGCTATCTAGCTCTCTAGCTAGCTGACTTAAATAACTACCTAACTGACTAGTTAGCTGGTTAGCTGACTTAAATATCTAGCTGACTATCTAGCTGATTTGCTAGCTGACTCAACTAGCTA
>NW_007184107.1:0-349 GCF_000164805.1 Carlito syrichta
GCTAGACAGCTAAACAGCCAATTAGCTAGTCAGCTAGTTAAGTCAGCTAGCTAGCCAGCAAGCTAGTTAAGTCAGCTAGCAAGTCAGTTAACTATTCACGTACCTAGTTAAGTCAGCTAGCTTATCAGGATGCTAGTCAGTTAGCTAGTTATTTCAGATAGCTAGTCAGCTAGCTAGTCAGCTAGCTAGTTAAATCAGCTAGACAGCTAACTAGCCAATGAGATAGCTCGTTAAATCAGCTAGCTAGACAGGTAGATAGCTTGTTTGCTAGATAGTAATGTCAGCTAGATAACCAGCTAACTAGTCAGCTAGCTAGTTAAGTCAGCTAGCAAATCACCTAGTTGCTTAG
>NW_007184108.1:0-352 GCF_000164805.1 Carlito syrichta
GATAGCTTGTTTGCTAGATAGTAATGTCAGCTAGATAACCAGCTAACTAGTCAGCTAGCTGGTTAAGTCAGCTAGCAAATCACCTAGTTGCTTAGCTAACTAGTTGGCTAGCAACTCAACTGGCTAGTGAGCTAACTAGTGGGCTCCCTCACTTTCCATCAGGTCATCTAGGTAGTCGGCTCGCTCACTTGCCAACTGGTCAGCAAACTAGTTGGTTCGCTCATCAGCCAACAGGTCAACTAGCTTGTCGGCTCACTCACAATCCAACAGGTCAGCTAACTATTCGGCTTTCTCACCAGCCATCTAGTTAAGTCAGGTCACTGGTCGGCTCACTCGCTGGCCAACTAGTTAT
>NW_007184109.1:0-1312 GCF_000164805.1 Carlito syrichta
TGTCAGCTGACATATTAGCTCATCTAACTTGTAAGCCTACTAGTTAGACCCACTAACTAGTCGGCAAATTAGTCATCTAACTACTTAGGTCATCAAACCAGCAGACAACCTGTTAACCGAGCTAACTAGTGGACCAACTCGTCAGTCAACACGTTGATTCAGCTAACTAGTCGGCCGACTAGTTGTTCAACTTGTTAAACCAGCTAACAAGTCGGACGAGTAGTCAGCCAACGTGTTACAAGAGCTATGCTATCTGCCAACTCATCAGCTACAAAGTTAAGTCACCTAGCTAACTCGTTAACCAACTGGTCAAGCCAGCTAGTTAACTCGTTTCCCAACAAGTTAAAACAGTTGGCTAACTCGTTAACCAACTCGTTAAGTCAGCTAGCTATCTCGTTATCAAAGTAAAGTCTGTTAGCTAAGTCAGCTAGCTCACTAAATAGCTAACAATTTAAGTCAGCAACTTAAGTATGCTACCTAACAAGTTAGCTAATTATTAAATCAGCTAGTTATTCAGCTAGTTAAATAGTTAGCTAACTACTTAATTCACGTAGTTAAGTCAGCTAGCTTTCTAGTTGTCAACCAGTTAAGTCAGCTAGCTAAATAGTTAAGTCAGCTAGCTAAGTCAGCTAGTTAAGTCATCTTACTAAAGTAGTCAGTTGGTTAATACAACTAGCTAGCTAGTGAGGTAACAGGTTAGGTCAGCAGGTTGAGTGAGGTAGTTAGCTAGTTAATGGGTTAAATCAGCTGGTTGAGTCAACTAGCTAGCTAGTTATCAAACGGGTTGACTCAGCTGGTTGAGTAGGCTAGCTAGCTAGTTAGCTAACGAGTTAAGTCAGCTGGATGAGTAAGCTAGCTAGCTAGTTAGCTAACGAGTTAAGTCAGCTGGTTGTGTCAGCTAGCTAGGATGTTAGCTAACGAGTTAAGTCAGCTGATTAAGCCACCTAGCTAGCATGTTAGATAACCAGTAAGCTAACAGGTTAGGTAAGTCGTTCACTCAGCTAGCTTGCTAGCCAGCTAACTATTTAAGTCAGCTTGTTAGCTAATTAGCTAGCTACTTAGCTAAAAATTTAAGACAGCTGGCTAGCTAGGTAGCAAGCTAGTTAAGTCAGTTGTCTAGGTAGCTGCTTAGTTGGTTAATTCAGGTAGTTAGCATATCTGGCAAACCAACTGGCAAGGTAACCAACTAGATACTTATGTCAGCTATATATCTACCTGGCTAACTAGTGATGTCTGCGAGTTAAATCAGCTGACTAGCTGCCTGGCTAGCTGGTTAAGTCAGGTAGTTTAATCAGCTCTCTAGCCAGCTCGC
>NW_007184110.1:0-642 GCF_000164805.1 Carlito syrichta
CTCGTTTGGACCCTTCCTCACCGACAGGTTCCACAGTCTTAGCTACCCACTTTATCGCCCAGTCCACTCCAGACATCTGGCGCAAGCTTATAAAGGCGGAGGAGGGCCCCCAGACTCCACTCCGAGACCTGGTGAATATGGCCTTTAAAGTTTAAAATGCCTGAGAGGAGGAAGCAGAGTCTGTACGGGCCCAGAGGTTAAAACAGAAAGTGGCCCTTCAAACCCGAGCCCTGGTCGCTGCCCTTTGGCCAGCACAACAGGGGCCTCAGAGCCCCCATCTCAGGAAACAGTCTGAAACCCAAACACCTCCGGGAGCCTGCTTCATTCAGGTGTGGCCAGGAAGGCCACTGGACAAAACAATGCCCCAACCCCCGGTCACCGATTCAACCTTGCCCGGTCTGCAGACAAAAGGGGCATTGGAAATTTGAGTGCCCCCTGGGGGAGAACCATCACCTGGCGATAGAGTGTCGCGGGGGGCCAGCTACCCCAACGGGCCCCTCGCCAGAGCTCCTGGGCCTCCTGGACGACTGAAGCCGCCTGGACTCGAACACCCCAATCACCCTTACCAAGCCCAGGGCCACACTATGGGCAGCGGGTAAGTCCATCTCCCTTTTGGTGACATGGGGGCTACCTATTCTGTTT
>NW_007184111.1:0-691 GCF_000164805.1 Carlito syrichta
CGCACAATCACAGCTTACCACAGCTTCCACCTCCTGGACTCAGGCAATCCTTCCACCTCACCTTCTCCAGTAGCTGGCACTACAAGTGTTCACCACTATGCTTGGCTATGTTTTTGATTTCTTTGTAGAGACATTGTCTCAGTATGTTATCTAGGCTGGCCTCGAACTCCTGGGCTCAAGTAATCTTTCCAACTTGGCCTTTCAAAATGCTGTGATTACATGTATTAGCCATCACACTCAGCCCAGAGCAGTATCTATAAGGTCAAATGCTATCACAACAAATGTCCAAGAAGACTACGGTCCTTGAGCCAATAGACCTCAATCTTTGGGATGCCTCCAAATCATCTTATTAAAATGCAGATTCTCAGGCCTGCCTGCAGTGAGTCTTGATTCTATCGGAAAAGGTGAGGCTCAGGAATGTGTAGGTCAAAAACTACCCCAGGTTATTCTTGTGCTGGTGGGCAAAATACTCCACCCTCCTGGGCTGAGTCCTAGCTCATTAATATCTCCCTGTGAGAGTCCCTTCTATGCAAAGTCCTGCAATATTAAAATCCCAGTCTTCTTCCTTCCTTCCTTAATCTTTCAGTCTGCTTTTCTCTGGTATCATTCAGGAAACATAGTGAGGCCCATGTTTGTGAGGGGGGAAAGAGACAACCAAGAAAATCACACAGTCACAAGAATATTGATTAGA
>NW_007184112.1:0-582 GCF_000164805.1 Carlito syrichta
ATGAATGGAAAGGAATGGATAGGAATTGAATAGAATGGAAGGAAGAGGAATGGAATGGAGAGAAATGGTATGGCGAGGATTGCAATGGATTGGAATTGAATGGTGAGGAAAGGAGTTGAAAGGAATACAAAGGAAAGGAGTGGAGAAGAATGGAATGGAATGGAGTCGAAAGGAAAATAATGCAACGGAGAGGAGTGGATAGGAATAGAAGGCAATGGAGAGGAATGGAATGGAATGGAGAGGAATGGAGAGGAACGGAATATAATCAAATGGAACAGAGAGAAATGGAATTGAATGGAATGGAGAGAATTGAATGGAATGGAGAGAAATGGAATGGAATGATTGGAATGGACAGGAATGGAATGGAGAGTAATGGATTGGACTATATTTGAATGGAGAGGAAAGGAGTGAAAAAGGAAGAGAATGGAATGGAATGAAGAGGAATGGAATGGAGTCGAATGGATTGGAATGGACAGGAGTGGAATGGAATGCAATGGAGTGGGGATGAAAGGAAGGAAATGTAATGGAGTGGAATGGAATGAAATGAACAGGAATGAAATGGAGAGGAATGGAAAGGAGCAG
>NW_007184113.1:0-632 GCF_000164805.1 Carlito syrichta
AAGAATGACTGGAGAGAAATAGAATGTACAGGAATGAAATGGAGTGGATAGAAATTGAACAGAATGGAATAGAATGGAGAGGAATGGAAGGAAATGGAAAAGAATGAAATGAAATGCAATCGAGTTGAATGAATGGAGAGGAAAAGAATGTAGAGGAATGGAAAAGAATGCAATGGAGAGGAATGGAATGGAATGGAATTAAAGAACAGGAATGGAATGGAATGGAGAGGAATTGAATGGAGTGAAATTGAGGGGAATGAAATCGAATGGAATGGAATGGAATGGAGAAAAATGAATGGAGAGGAATAGGATGGAGAGGAATGGAATGGAGAGAAATGAAAGGCAGAGGATTGGAATGGAGATGAATGGAAAGGAATGGAATGGAAAGGAATGGAGAGCAATGCTATGGTTTGGAGAGGAATGGAATGGAGTGGAATGAAATGGAATACAGAGGAATGGACTGGAATGAAGAGGAATGGAATGGAATGGAATCAAATGAAATGGAATTGAGAGGAATGGAATAGTTTTGAGAGGATTTGAATGGAATAGAATTGAATGGAGAGGAATAGAGTGGAATGCATAGAAATGAATGGAGAGGAATAGAACGTAGAGAACTGTAAGGGAATAAAGAG
>NW_007184114.1:0-1094 GCF_000164805.1 Carlito syrichta
GAATGGAAAGGAATGGAATGGAAAGGAATGGAGAGCAATGCTATGGTTTGGAGAGGAATGGAATGGAGTGGAATGAAATGGAATACAGAGGAATGGACTGGATGAAGAGGAATGGAATGGAATGGAATCAAATGAAATGGAATTGAGAGGAATGGAATAGTTTTGAGAGGATTTGAATGGAATAGAATTGAATGGAGAGGAATAGAGTGGAATGCATAGAAATGAATGGAGAGGAATAGAACGTAGAGAACTGTAAGGGAATAAAGAGGAATGGAATGGAATGGAGGCAAATTAAATGGAAAGGAATGGAATGGAATGGAGAGAAATGGAATGAAATGGTAAGGAATGGAGTGGAATGGAGATAAATAACTGGAGAGGATTAGAATGTAGAGGAATGGAATGCAAAGAAAAAATGGAATAGAGAGGAATGGAATGGAATGGAATGGAATTGAGGGGAAAGGAATGGAATGGAAAGGTATGGAATGGAACGGAAAAGAATGGAATGGATAGGAATGGAATGGAAAGGAATGGAACAGAATGGAATGGAGAAAAATGGAATGGAGAGAAGTGGAATGGAGAGTAATGTAATAGAATGGAATGGGAAGGAATGGAGAAGAATGGTATGTAGAGGAGAGGAAAGAATGGAGTGGAATGGAATGGAAAGGAATTGAAAGAAATGGAATGGAGTGGAATCGAATGGAATGGAATGGAGAACAATGGAATAGCATTGAGAGGATTGGAATTGAAGTAATAGAATGGAATTGAGAGGGATGGAATGGAATGCTGAGGAATGATTGGCGAGGAATAGGATGTAGCGGAATGGAATGGAATGGAATAGAATGGAGAGTAATGGAATGAAATGGAAAGGAATGAAATGAAATGCAATCGAGTTGAATGAATGGAGAGGAATAGAATGGAGAGGAATGAAATGGAATGAAAAAGAATGGAATGAAGAGGAATGGAATAGAATGGAATTAAAGGAGAGAAATGGAATGGAATGGAGAGGAATGGAATGGAATGAAATTGAGGGGAATGGAATCGAATGGAATGGAATGAAATGGAGAAAACTGGAATGAGAGGAATGGGATGGAGAG
>NW_007184115.1:0-859 GCF_000164805.1 Carlito syrichta
CTTAATTTCCTAGTTACCTAGCTAGCCAGGAGCTGAGCCAGCTGACTTAATGAAATAGCCAGCTGGCTAGCCAGCAGACTTAACTAGCTACCTACCTAGCTATACAGATTGATAGCCAACAGACTTAACTAGCTGATATAACTAGATAGCCTGATGGCTAGTCAGCTCACTTCACTGCTAACTACCTACATAGCCCTCTGACTTGCCAACGGATATAACTACCTAACTACCTAGCTAACATGCTGGCCAACGAGCTGACTTAACTACATGATTTAACAAGCTATCCAGCAGGCTGACCAGTTGATTTAACTTGCTAGGTACCCTGCTAGTTAGCTGGCTAGCGATCTGACTTAACTAAATGACTGACTAGCTAGATACCTACATAACCAGCAGACATAACTAGCACCTTAACCAGCTGGCTACCTAGTTAAGCCAGCTGGCTGTCCCGCTGGCTTAACTAGGTGACTTAACTAGCTAGCCAGCTGGCTGGCCCGTTGACTTAACTATCTGACTTAACTAGCAAGCCAACTGCCTGGTCAGCTGAATTAACTAGCTGACTTATCTAGCTAGCCAGCTGGCTAGTCAACTGACTGAACTAGTTAACTACCTAGCTAGCCAGCTGGGAAGCCAGCTGAATTAACTAGCTGAAATAGATAGCTAGTCAGTTGCCTAGCCAGCTGACTTAACTAGCTTCCTACCTAGCTAGCCAGCTGGCTAGCCAGCTGACATAACTAGTTGACTTAGCCTGCTAGCCAGCTGGCTAGCCAGCTGACTAAACCAGCTGAATAACTAGTTAGCCAGCTGGGCTAGAGAGATGACTTAACTAGCTATCTACCTAGCTAGTTCGCTGGCTAGCCAG
>NW_007184116.1:0-1052 GCF_000164805.1 Carlito syrichta
AATATTGCTTGCATATAGAAAACAATTATGTACAATTATATAATTATTAGATACATAGAATGATTGGCAAACAGCATTACCAATATTAAGAATATATTGATGACTCCTAAAAGCTCTAAATATCAACCTCCCATATGACCCCCAATCCCCCTACTTGGAATATACCCTGAAGAACTCAAATCACTCTATAAAAAAGATACCTGCACACGTATGTTTACCCTGTTGATAAGAGGTGTTTCCCCATCCCAAGACAGATATTTGCGACTGTTAATCCCATCCCCCTCCCCCCCATAGTTTCCCAGTACCGTCAGTCATTTTCTTATAGAAATACATTGGATGTTCAAGGTCCATTATATGAGTGAGAACATGTGATACTCAAATCTTTGTTTCTGTGAGAGGTCACTCAGTATTATAGACTCTAGTTCCATCCAGGTTGCTGCAAAATTCATGATTTTGTTCATTTTTATGACTGCATATAAAATGGGCAACAGATATGAACAGACACTTCACAAAAGAAGACATCCGAGCAGTCAACAAACACATGAATAAATGCTCAACCTCACTAATCATCAGGGAGGTGCAAATCAAAACCACACTGAGATACCACTTAACTCCAGTCAGAATGGCAATTATCAACAACTTAAAAAATAACAGCTGCTGGAGAGGGTGTGGTGAAAAAGGAACACTTTTACACTGTTGGTGGGAGTGTAAACTAGTGCAACCTCTGTGGAAAGCAGTGTGGCGATTCCTAAAAGCTCTAAAAATCAACATTCCATATGATCCCACAATCCCCTTACTGGGAATATACCCTGAAGACCTCAAATCACTCTATAAAAAAGATACCTGCACACGTATGTTTATCACAG
Source organism: Carlito syrichta (assembly GCF_000164805.1). NCBI lineage: Eukaryota > Metazoa > Chordata > Mammalia > Primates > Tarsiidae > Carlito > Carlito syrichta. The sequence continues at coordinate 867 of NW_007184116.1, forward strand.
CGTTGTTCACAATAGCAAGAACCTGGAAACAACCATGCTGCCCATCAAAAGAGGACTGGATTTTTAAAATGTGGTACATATACACGATGGAATACTACGCAGTCATAACATTAAACAGTGTAACATTTAGTAGCTTCATCTGCACCCTTAGTGTTCAGACTGTGGTCTCTAAATAAGGTTTTCTAC
>NW_007184117.1:0-924 GCF_000164805.1 Carlito syrichta
TCCTAGCTTACCTCCTGGCTAGCGAGCTGACATAACTAGATGACTTAGCTAGCTAGCAGGCTGGGTAGCCAGCTGACTTAACTAGCTAGCTACTCTGCTAGGCAGTTGGCTAGTCAGCTCACTTAACTAGCTGACTTAACTTTCTAGCCAGCTGACTTAACTAGCTGACTTAACTAGCTAGCTACCTAGCTAGCCAGATGAATTTACTATCAGATATATCTAACTAGATACCTAGTTAGATATCTAGCTAGCTAGTCGACTTAACTAGCTGACTTAAATATCTAGCAGGTGACATAACTAGCTGGCTCAGCTAGCTAGCTACCTAGCTAGCCAGCTGACTTAACTAGCTGAAATAACTAGCTAGTCAGCTGACTAACCATCTGAATTAACTAGCTTTTTTACTAGCTAGCAAGCTAGCTAGTCAACTGACTTAATGAGGTGACTTAACTAGCTGGCCAGCTGGTTAGCCTGGAGACTTAACTAGTTGATTAAGGATCTATGCAACTGGTCAGTCAGGTGAATAAACTAGCTGACTTAACTAGTTATCCAGTTGGCTAGGCAACTGGCTTAACTGGCTCTCTAGTCACCTGGATAGTCAGCTGACTTAACTAGCTGACTTAATCAGCTAGCCAGGTGACTAGCCAACTGACTAAACTAGGTTACTACCTAGCCAGCCAGCAGACTAGCTGACTGACTTAACTAGCTGTATTAACTAGCTGACCTGCTTTCCAGTTGAATTAATTAGCTTGCTTCATAACTTTCCAGCTGGCTATACAGATAAATTAACTAGGTGACTTAACTAGCTAGCCACCCAGCTAGACAACTGATATAACTAGATATTTACCTAGCTAGCAAGCTGGCTACCCAACTGACTTATCTAGCTCTCTACCTCTCTAGCCACCAGGTTAGCAAGCTCACTTAAAT
>NW_007184118.1:0-405 GCF_000164805.1 Carlito syrichta
AAAGCTAGAATTATACCATTAGCTAGATTATACCATTAGTTAAAATGGCAGCATAATGCAAAGGTTCTCGGATTGCTACAAAGCAGTCAAAGGCCATGACCAACAACACAGCTGATTCAACAATTGAAAAAAACATGAATGAAGTACATCTAAACCAGACAAGCATTAAAGGTGATCTCCTGGGCATGGAACCAGAAGATGCTAAACATGGTAGGCAAGGTAGTGGTGGATAGGCCCAGGTCAGTGAGCACCAACATTGACAGAAAGTAGTACATTGGTTGGTGGAGGGAAGATTCGGTTCTGATAATGAAGAGAATGGTAATGTTTCCTGCAATTGAGGTGGCCTAAACCAAGAAGACGGGGAGAGAAATCAAGCCATATCTGCTTTCAAGACCTGGCAGTCAT
>NW_007184119.1:0-732 GCF_000164805.1 Carlito syrichta
AAATGGCAGCATAATGCAAAGGTCTCGGATTGCTACAAAGCAGTCAAAGGCCATGACCAACAACACAGCTGATTCAACAATTGAAAAAAACATGAATGAAGTACATCTAAACCAGACAAGCATTAAAGGTGATCTCCTGGGCATGGAACCAGAAGATGCTAAACATGGTAGGCAAGGTAGTGGTGGATAGGCCCAGGTCAGTGAGCACCAGCATTGACAGGAAGTAGTACATTGGTTGGTGGAGGGAAGATTCGGTTCTGATAATGAAGAGAATGGTAATGTTTCCTGCAATTGAGGTGGCATAAACCAAGAAGACGGGGAGAGAAATCAAGCCATATCTGCTTTCAAGACCTGGCAGTCATGTCAGAAGGAAGCGAGGGTATAAGGCAGAATTATTGAAGACAGACATTGTTCTGATGGAGGAACCTTCAATATAAATGGGAAAAAATATAAAAAATTAGGGTGAAAGTAAAAGATCAGCACTTTTTATTTATTGATTTTCTGACTCTTCTACTCATTACATATAATTACTCATGTATTTGTTATACAAATTAATTTATTCTTTTTAATTGTGCCTTTATTAACACTTATTTTTATTTCTTTTAGAGACAGGGTCTCCCTTTGTTGTTCAGGCTGACCTCAAACTCCTGTTCTTAAACAATCCTCCCACATTAACTCCCGAGTAGCTGAGACCATAGGCATGCATTACTACACCCAAGAACATGTTTTATT
>NW_007184120.1:0-404 GCF_000164805.1 Carlito syrichta
GGAGAGGAAGGGGCCCTCCCCCCACCTAAAGGTGGTAGACAGGGTGACTGGAAACTTGGCGGGGGTGGAGACGGCTCGGCAACTCACTTAACACCCAGAAAACCTTGGGTGAGTGCAGGCTTCGGCCGGTGGATCACCTCCGACCCAGAGTTCAAGACCTGGCAGCAAGACTAGGATGTCTACCAAATGGAAAGCCTGGAATTGCAGCAAATTGGCAGGCCAAGGCCAAGAAGGCGGCCTGAGTGGGGCAGTTTGAGAGCAGCCTGGGCAACCTAGAGAAGAAAGAAAAGAAAGAAAGAAAGAGTGAGAGAGAGAGAGAGAAAGACAGAAAGAGAGAAAGACAGAAAGAAAGAAAGAGAGAGAGAGACAGAAAGAAAGAAAGAAAGAAAGAAAGAAAGAAAGAA
>NW_007184121.1:0-338 GCF_000164805.1 Carlito syrichta
GACCTGGCAGCAAGACTAGGATGTCTACCAAATGGAAAGCCTGGAATTGCAGCAAATTGGCAGGCCAAGGCCAAGAAGGCGGCCTGAGTGGGGCAGTTTGAGAGCAGCCTGGGCAACCTAGAGAAGAAAGAAAAGAAAGAAAGAAAGAGTGAGAGAGAGAGAGAGAAAGACAGAAAGAGAGAAAGACAGAAAGAAAGAAAGAGAGAGAGAGACAGAAAGAAAGAAAGAAAGAAAGAAAGAAAGAAAGAAAGAAAGAACGAAAGAAAGAAAGAAAGAAGGAAAGAAAGAAAGAAAGAACGAAAAAAAGAAAGAAAGAAAGAAAGAAAGAAAGAAAGAAA
>NW_007184122.1:0-780 GCF_000164805.1 Carlito syrichta
CAGCTAGCTATCTATTTAAGTCAGCTACTTAAGTTGGCTAACTAGATAGCTAGGTAGGTAGCTAGCTAATTATTTTGGGTAGTAATGTCACCTGGCTATCTAGGTAGCTAGCTAGTATAGTCAGCTATTTAAGTCAGCTGGCTATCTAGTTAAGTCAGCTAGTTTAGTCAGTTGGATAGCCAGCTGGATAGCTAATTAAGTAACCTAGTTAAGTCAGCTGGTTAGTCAGTTGGATGGGTAGGTATCTAGGTACTTAAGTCAACTGGTAAGCCAGTGGGATATATAGGTAGCTAGCTAATTAGGTCAGCTGGCTAGCCAGCTGGCCAGCTAGTGATGTCAGCTAGTTAAGTCAGCTGGCTAATGAATTAAAAGATGTAGTTGAGTCAGCTGGCTATCCAGCTGGCTAGATAGTTGTCAGCTAGTTATTTTAAGTGGCTAGCCATCTGGCTAGCTAGGTAGCTAGCTGGTTAAGTCAGATGGATAGACACCCGGCCAACTGGTAAAATCAGCTAGTTAAGTCAGCTGGCTAGCCTCCTGGCTTGGTAGGTAGCTAGCTAATTAAGTGAGCTGGCTAGTCGGCTGGCTAGCTAATTAAGTCAGTGAGTTAAGTGAGCAGGCTAACTTGCTGGCTAGCTAGGTGACTAGTTAGTTAAACTGGCTGTCTAGCCAGATGGCTATATAGTTAAGTCAGTTCGTTAAGTCAGCTCGTTAGCCATTGGCTAGCTAGGGGGCTAGCAAGATAAGCCAGCTGTTTAGCAGGCTGGTCAGTTAGGTGGACAG
>NW_007184123.1:0-525 GCF_000164805.1 Carlito syrichta
GATGTAGTTGAGTCAGTTGGCTATCCAGCTGGCTAGATAGTTGTCAGCTAGTTATTTTAAGTGGCTAGCCATCTGGCTAGCTAGGTAGCTAGCTGGTTAAGTCAGCTGGATAGACACCCGGCCAGCTGGTAAAATCAGCTAGTTAAGTCAGCTGGCTAGTCTCCTGGCTTGGTAGTTAGCTAGCTAATTAAGTGAGCTGGCTAGTCGGCTGGCTAGCTAGTTAAGTCAGTGAGTTAAGTGAGCAGGCTAACTTGCTGGCTAGCTAGGTGACTAGTTAGTTAAACTGGTTGTCTAGCCAGATGGCTATATAGTTAAGTCAGTTCGTTAAGTCAGCTAGTTAGCCATTGGCTAGCTAGGGGGCTAGCAAGATAAGCCGGCTGTTTAGCAGGCTGGTCAGTTAGGTGGACAGTTAGTAAAGCCGGTTGGCTAGTCTACTGACCAGCAGGGTGGCTTCCTAGTTAAGCTGGCTGGCAATCTGACTGTCCACCCATCCGGCTGGCTATTTAAGCCATCTGGCTATCCAGT
>NW_007184124.1:0-1047 GCF_000164805.1 Carlito syrichta
TTAAGTCAATGGCTAGACAGCTGGCTAGTTAGTTAAGTCAGCTAGTTGAGTCAGCTGGCTAGCCAGCTGGCTACTGGTTAAGTCAACTAGTTAAGTCAAATGACTAGCCAACTCTCTAGCTGAGTAGCTAGCTAGTTAAGTCAAGTGGCTAGCCACCTGGCTAGCTAGTGATGTCAGCTAGTTAAGTCAGCTGGCTAGCCAACTGGCTAACTAATTAAGTCAGCTATTTGAGCCTGCTGGCTACCAGCTGGCTAGCTGGTTAAATCAGCTAGATAAGTCAAGTGGCAAGCCAACTGGCTAGCTATGTAGCTAGCTAGTTAATTCAGCTAGATAGCTGGTTAAATCACATAGTTAAATCAGCTGGCTACCCAGCCTGCTAGCTAGGTACCTAGCTAGTTAAGTCAGCTGGCTAGCCAGAAGGCTAGCTGGTTAAGTCAGCTGGTTAAGTCAGTTGGCTAGCCAGTTGGCTAGCTAGCTAAGTTAGCAAGTTAAATCAGCTGGCTCTCCACCTGGCTAGGTAGGTGGATAGCTAGATAAGTCATCCAGTTAGCCAGCTGCCTAGCTTAAGTCAGCTAGTTAAGCTGCTGGCTAGCCAGCAGGCTAGGTAAGTAGGTAGGTAACTAGTTAAATCATCAAGATAACCACCTGGATATCTAGTGATGTCATCTAGTTAAGTCAGCTGGCTACCCAGCTGGCTAGCTAGTTAAGTCAGCTAAATAAGACAGCTGGCTAGTCAGCTAGCTATCTGGTTGTCAGCTAATTAAGTCAGCTGGCCAGCCAGGTGGCTAGCTAGGTAGCTAGCCAGTTAAGTAAGCTGGCTAGCCAACTGGGTAGGTAAGTAGCTACCTAGTAAAGTCATCTAGATAGCCACCTGGAATCTGGTGATGTCAGCTAGTTAAGTCAGCTGGCTAGGCAGCTGGTTAAGTAGTGAAGTCAGCTAGTTGAGTCAGCTGGCAAGCCAGTTGGCTAGCAGGTTAAGTCAACTAAAAGTCAGCTGGCTAGCAGGCTGGCAAGCTAGGTAGCAAGCTAGTTAGGTCAGCTGGCTAG
>NW_007184125.1:0-394 GCF_000164805.1 Carlito syrichta
CTGGTTAAGTCAGTTGGCTAGCCAGTTGGCTAGCTAGCTAAGTTAGCAAGTTAAATCAGCTGGCTCTCCACCTGGCTAGGTAGGTGGATAGCTAGATAAGTCATCCAGTTAGCCAGCTGCCTAGCTTAAGTCAGCTAGTTAAGCTGCTGGCTAGCCAGCAGGCTAGGTAAGTAGGTAGGTAACTAGTTAAATCATCAAGATAACCACCTGGATATCTAGTGATGTCATCTAGTTAAGTCAGCTGGCTACCCAGCTGGCTAAGTAGTTAAGTCAGCTAGTTGAGTCAACTGGCAAGCCAGCTGGCTAGTTGGTTAATTCAACTAGTTAAGACAGTTGGCTGGCAGCTGGCTAGCTAGGTAGCAAGCTAGTTAGGTCAGCTGGCTAGACAGTTGGC
>NW_007184126.1:0-1087 GCF_000164805.1 Carlito syrichta
CATTTCTAGCCAGTTGAATTAACTAGCATGCTACATAGCAAGCCAGCTGGCTATCCAGCTGAATTAACTAGGTGACTTATCTATATAGCCAACGGTCTAGCCAGTTGACTTAACTAGCAAGCTACCTAGCTAGCCAGCTGCTTTCTCAGCTGACTTAACTAGGTGACATAACTAGGTAGCCAGCTGGCTAGACAGCTGACATCACTAGCTAGCTACCTAGCTAGCAAGCTGGTTAGCCAGCTGTCTGAACTATCTGACTTAACTTGCTAGTCAGCTGGATAGCCAGCTGACTTAATTGCCTAGCTACCTAGCAAGCCAGCTGACTTAACTAGCTGAAATAACTAGTGAGCCAGCTGGCTACCCATCTGACATAACCAGCTTTTTAACTAGTTAGCCAGCTGGATAGACAACTGACTTCACCAGCTGACTTAACTAGCTTGCTAGCTCGTTAGCCAGCTGATGAAACTAGTTGACTTTAGTAGCTGGCCAGCTGGCTAGCCAGCTGACTTAATTGCCTAGCTACCTAGATAGCCAGCAGCCTAGCCAGCTTACTTAACTAGCTGACTTAACTAAGTAGCCAGCTGGATAGCTAGCAGACTTACCTAGCTACCTACACAGCTAGACAGCTTGATAGTCAGTTGTATTAGCTAGCTGACATAACTAGATAGGCTGATGGGTTGCCAACACATTTAACTAGTTACATACCTATATAGACCTCTGGCTTGACAACTGATTTAACTGCCTAACTACCTAGCTAACATGCTGGCCAGCGAGCTGAATTAACTACGTGACTTAACTAGCTAGCCATCTTGCTAGCCAGCTGATTTATCTAGATAGGTAACCTGCTAGGTAGCTGGCTAGCCAACTGACTAAATTAACTGACTTATCTAGCTAGATACCTAGCGAAGCTGTTGACTTAACTAGCTGACTTAACTAGCTGGCCAGTGGGTTGGCCCACTGACTTAACTTGCTGTGTTAACTAGCAAGCCAGCTGCCTGGCCAGCTGAACTAACTAGCTGACTTAACCAGATAGCCATCTGGCTACCCAACTGACTTAACTAATTAACTACCTAGCTAACCAGCTGGG
>NW_007184127.1:0-399 GCF_000164805.1 Carlito syrichta
TACCTAGCTAACATGCTGGTCAGCGAGCTGAATTAACTACGTGACTTAACTAGCTAGCCATCTTGCTAGCCAGCTGATTAATCTAGATAGGTAACCTGCTAGGTAGCTGGCTAGCCAACTGACTAAATTATCTGACTTATCTAGCTAGATACCTAGCAAAACTGTTGACTTAACTAGCTGACTTAACTAGCTGGCCAGTGGGTTGGCCCACTGACTTAACTTGCTGTGTTAACTAGCAAGCCAGCTGCCTGGCCAGCTGAACTAACTAGTTGACTTAACCAGATAGCCAGCTGGCTACCCAACTGACTTAACTAGTTAACTACCTACCTAACCAGCTGTGAATCCAGCTGAATTAACTACCTGATTTTAATAGCTAGCCAGCTGGCTAGCCAGCTGACT
>NW_007184128.1:0-502 GCF_000164805.1 Carlito syrichta
CCTACTCAAGCAGCTGACCCAACCCATTTGCTCACTAGTTAGCTAGCTGACTCAACCAGCTCATTTAACCCATTAGTTAACTAGCTAACAACTTGACTCAGTCTGCTGATATAAACCATTGGCTCACTATCTAGCTAGCTGTCTTAATCAGCTGACTAACTTAAAAAGCTGACTTAACTAGCTGACTTACGTAGCTCATTTAACTATTTAGCTAGTTGACTTAACTGGCTAACTTATCTAGTTAGCTAGCTGACAACTACCTGAATTAAATAGTTAGAGAACTATTTAACAAGCTGAATAAGTAGTTGATTTAATAAATAGGTAACTAGTTAGGTAGCAGACTTAAGTAGCTGACTTAAATATTTATCTCTCTAGTAAGCTAGCTGACAGCTAGCTAGCAAGTTAACTAGCTGACATAGGTAGTTACTTAACTAGTTGGATAACAAAATAGCTAGCTGACTTGATGAGTTGGTTAATGAGTTAGCTAACTGTTTTACTCGTT
>NW_007184129.1:0-730 GCF_000164805.1 Carlito syrichta
ACAATAAGCCGACTAGTCGGTCGACTAATTAGCTGGATTAACTAGATGACTAACGAGTTGGCTCACTAGTTAACAAGGTTAGCTTGTTGCCTGCTGGTTTCCTGACCAATCTAGTCTGCCGACTAGTTGGTCAACTAGTTAGGTGACCTAACTTGTCGGCCAATTAATTAGCTGAGCTAACTTGTCACTTTACAAGTGGGTCGACTAGTCGGCCTATTGGTTAGCTGACTTAACTAGTTGGCCAGCTATTCGTCACACTGGTTAGCTGAGTTAATTTGTTGGCCACCGAGTGAGCAGACAGGTGTGTTGACTTATCTAGTTGGCCTGTGATTGAGCCGACTGGTCAGCTGACTTAACTAATCTGCTGGTGAATGAGCTCACTGGTCAACCGAATATAGTTGGCTGGCGAATAAGCTGACTGTTCAGAAGAATTGACAAGTTGACCAGTGAATGAGCCGACTGGTGAGCTGACTTAACTAACTGGCCAGCGAGTGAGCCGACAGGTGAGCTGCCTTAACTAGTTGGATGGCAATTGAGACAACAGGTGAGCTGACTTAACTAGTCAGCTGGCGAGCAAGGTGACTAGTTAGCTGTCCTGTTGGCTTGTGAGCGAGCTGAAAAATTATTTGACCTGTTGGCTGGTGAGTGAGCCAAAAACTTTGCTGACTGGTAGGCAGGCAAGGGAGTCGATTAGTTAGCTTACCTGATGGGAAGCAAGCGAGCCCACTAA
>NW_007184130.1:0-678 GCF_000164805.1 Carlito syrichta
AATTAAGTCAGCTGGCAACCAGCTGGCTAGCTAGTTAAGTCAACTCATTAAGTCAGTTTGTAATTCAGCTGGCTAGCTAGTGAAGTCAGCTAGATGAGTCAGTTGGTGAGTTAGGTAGCTAGCTTGTTAAGTCATAGATAAGTCATCTGGCTAGTTAGTTAGCTAACTAGTTAAGTCAGCTGGCTAGCTAGTTAAGCCAGTTAGTTTAGTCAACTGGCTAGCCAGCTGGCAAGCTAGTTATGTCACCTAGTTAAGTCTGTTCGCTGGTCAGGAGGTTAGCTAGGTATTTCAGTAGTTAGCTCACAAGTCAGTAGGCTATGTGGGTAGGTAACTACTTCAGCTGGCTAGCCTTTAGGCTATCTAGTTTACGTCAACTAGATAAGTCAACTGGCATATCAGCTTTCAAGCTAGGTAGATAGGTAGTGAAGTCTGCTGGCTAGCCAGTTGGCTACATCCTAAGTCAGCTAGTTAAATCAGTTGGATAGCTAGGTAGATAGGCAATTAATTCAGGTGGCTAGACAGCTGGCCAGCTAGTTAAGTCAGCAACTTTAGTCAGCTGACTATTCAGCTGCATAGCTAATTAAGTCAGCACATTAATTCAGTTGTCTTGCCAGCTGCCTAGCTTGTTAAAAATCTATTTAAGTTAGGTGGGCAGACAGCTGGCTCTCTAGTTATTTC
>NW_007184131.1:0-408 GCF_000164805.1 Carlito syrichta
AGGGTGCCTGGATGAAACGTAATTGTACACCTAACCCTTAACTGTACCCCACAAAACCATAATAAAAAATATTGATTTAAAAAAAATAATATGTGAAATTTAAAAAAAAAGAATGGAAGCCCAGCTTGACCCAGCTTCACTTATCTCTATTTTTAATGTGTGAATAACAGTAACACGTAACAATAGATTTTCTGCATTCTGTTAACATCAATGTAAGAAAAAGGGGAAACTTGTCATTTTCCATATGATAATCCAATTCCTTTGCTGTTTATGCTATTTGGGGATGTAAAACACTTAAAATTAACATTTTCCAAAGTTCTATCAGCAATTCTATATTTAAGGGGAGATAAATTTATGTTAAAATGACCTCTGCTGCTTCAAGGATCATGAGAGAAGAGAAAGAAATAA
>NW_007184132.1:0-717 GCF_000164805.1 Carlito syrichta
CGACAGGTGTGAGCCAACATGCTCAGCTCATTTTTTGGCTTCTTGTAGGGACAATGTCTTGTCAAGATGCCTGGGCTGGTATTGAACACAGGGGCTCAGGCCATCCTCTCACATCGGCCTCCCAAAGCACCAGGGTGATAGCTGTAAGCCTCCATGCCTGGCCTTCACACCCCACTCTGGGTCCCATTGAGGACCTCTCCCTTCAGAAGACCCGGGGCCAAAAGAGACAGCAGCTGGAGTCACCCACCAAGCCCAGCCCAGGGGAGCACCTGGTACAGGAGCGTGTCTCCCATGGGGCTTCCACCCCTCAGCCTGCCTCGATTCCCAGTGTAGACCTTCAAGCTCCTCCCAGGGTCTGCCTCAGGGACAGGGAGAGCATGACTCTCAAAACATAGGGAGGGTCAATCATACAACTCACGCCTGTCTCCTCGGCACTTGGGGAGGCCGATATGGAAAGATGGTTATAGCCCAGGACCTGAGACCAGGCTGGAAACCATAGCAAGCTCCTGTCTTGACCCCTAGTCAAACCCAGAAAACCTTCGGTGAGGGCAGACTTCAGTGGGTGGATTGCCTCAGGACCAGAGTTCAAGACCAGGCTGGAAGTCCAGGATGTCAACCAAATGGAAAGCCTATGATCTCAGCAGTTTGGGAGGACCAGGCTGAGAGGATGGCCCAATTTGGGGGTTTTGAGAACAGCCAGGGATACCGAGTGGCGAA
>NW_007184133.1:0-428 GCF_000164805.1 Carlito syrichta
GAATGAAAGGATAGGAATGGAATGGAACGGAAAGGAATAGAATCGAGAGGAAAGGAATAGAATGAAGATAAATGGAATGGAATTGAATAGAAAAAATAGAATGGAGAGGAATGGAATAGAATCGAACAGTATTGCATGCAATGGAATGGACAGGAATGGAATGTTATGGAATGGATAAAATGGAATGGAATGGCATGACGAGGCATGGAATAGATTGGAATGGAATGGAATGGAGAGAATTGGCATGAAATGGTGAGGAACGTAATGGAAAGGAATGGAATGGAAGGGAATGGAATAGATAGGAATGGAACGAAATGGAAGATAGTTAAATGGAATGGAGAGGAATGGAACGGATTGGAAAGGAAAGGAATGGAATGGAATGGAATGGAGGGACCGGAGAGCAATTGAATGGAATTTAAAAAGTGGAA
>NW_007184134.1:0-607 GCF_000164805.1 Carlito syrichta
GGTGAGGAATGAAATGGAAAGGAATGGAATGGAAGGGAATGGAATAGAGAGGAATGGAACAAAATGGAAGATAATTAAATGGAATGGAGAGGAATGGAATGGAATGGAAAGGAAAGGAATGGAATGGAATGGAATGGAGGGACTGGAGAGCAATTGAATGGAATTTAAAAAGTGGAAATGAAATGGAGAGAAATGGAATGAAATGTAGTGGAATAGAGAAGAATGGAATGGGGTTGAATGGAATGGAATGGGATGGAATGGAATAAAGAAGAATGGAATGGAACACAATAGAATGGAATGGAATGGAATGGAAGGGAATAGAGAGGAATGGAATGAAATGGAAAGGAGTGGAATAGAGAGAAATGGCATGGAGTTGAATGGAATGGAATGGAATGGACTGAAATGCAATGGAATGTAATGGGACGGAATTGATTGGAGAGGAATGAAATGGAAAGAATGGAGTGTAAAGAAATCGAATCGAATTGAATGGAATGCAGTGGAATTGAGAGGAATGGACTTGATGGAATCCAATGGAATGGAGAGGATAGGAGTGGAATGGAATAGAATGGAATGGTATCGAAGGGAGAGCAATGGAATGGAATGGAAT
>NW_007184135.1:0-396 GCF_000164805.1 Carlito syrichta
AGGAATGGAATGGAAGGGAGTGGAGAGAGTTGGAAAGGAGAGGAAATTAATGGAAAGGAATGCAAAGGAATAGAGGGCAATGGAATGAAATAGAAAGGAATGGAATGGAGAGGAATGGAGTTAAATGGAATGGAGTGGAAAGGAAGGACAAGAATGGAATGAAATGGAGACAAATGCAATGGAGAGGAATTAAATGTAGAGGATTGGAATGGAGTTGAGTAGTATGGATTGGAATGGAATGGAATAGAATGGAGCAGAATGGAATGGAACTGAATGGAAGGGAGAGGCACAGAATGGAATGGAATGGATTGGAGGACAAGGGAATGGAAAGGAGAGGAATGGAATGGAATTGAGAGGAATGAAATGGAATGGAGAGACATGGAATGGAACGGAGAA
>NW_007184136.1:0-341 GCF_000164805.1 Carlito syrichta
TGGAGAGGAATGTAGTGAATTGGAGAGGAATGGAATGGGGAGTAAAGGAATGGAATAGAGATAAAAGGAAAGTAATGGAGAGGGATGAAAAAGAATGGAATGGAATGGAATGAAATTTAATGGAAGCGAATAGAAAGAAATGGAGAGTAATGGAATGGAGAGGAATGGAGTGGAATGGAATGGATTGGAATGGAGAGGATTGGAATGGAGAGGGACGGAATAGAGCTCAATGGAAAGGAATGGAGAGAAATGCAATGGAGAAGAATGGACTGGAATGGAAAGGGGAGGAATAGAATGGAGAGGAATGCAATGAATGGAAAGTAAAGGAATTGAGAGGAATG
>NW_007184137.1:0-365 GCF_000164805.1 Carlito syrichta
AATGGAGAGTAATGGAATGGAGAGGAATGGAGTGGAATGGAATGGATTGGAATGGAGAGGATTGGAATGGAGAGGGACGGAATAGAGCTCAATGGAAAGGAATGGAGAGAAATGCAATGGAGAAGAATGGACTGGAATGGAATGGGGAGGAATAGAATGGAGAGGAATGCAATGAATGGAAAGTAAAGGAATTGAGAGGAATGGAGAAATATGGAATGAAGAGAAATGGAATGGTGTGGAGTCGTATTGAATGGAATGGAATGGAATGGAAAAGAGAGGAATGGAAAGGAATGGAATGAATTGGAGGAAAGGAATGATATGGAGTGGAATGGAGAGGATTGGAAGAAAATGCAGAGGAAAGGAAT
>NW_007184138.1:0-660 GCF_000164805.1 Carlito syrichta
CTAGCTAGCTGACTTAGTCATCTGACTTAACTCGTTAGCTAAAGAGCTAGCTAGCTGACTGAACCAGCTGACTTAGATCATTAGTTAACTAGCAAGCTTGTCTACTCAACCATATGACACAACTCATTTGCTAACTAGTTAGCGAGGTGACTCAATCAGCTGGCTTAACAAATTAGTGCTCTAACTACCTCACTCACCTTCTGACTTAACCCATTAGCTAACTAGCTAGCTAACCGTCTTAACCATCTGACTAAATTAGAAAGCTGACTTAACTAGCTGACCGCTATCTGACTTAACTACTTAGCTAGCTGACTTCAGTGGCCAACTTAACAAGTTAGCTACATGACTTAACTACCTGAATTAAACAGTTAGCTAACTAATTAAGTAGCTGAATAACTAACTGCTTTAATAATTATCTAACTAGTTAGGTAGCAGACTTAAGTAGGTGACTTAAACAGCTAGTTGACTAGTGATCTAGCTGACTTAGCTAGCTTACTTAGCTAGCTATCTGGTTAGCTAGCTGACTTAGCTAGCTGACTTAACTAGTTTTCTAATAGGATACCTAGCTGACATAATGAGTTGGTTAACGAGTTAGCTAACTGATTTAACTAGTTGGTAAATGGGTTTAATCGCTGACTTAACGAGTTGGTCAATGAGTTA
>NW_007184139.1:0-387 GCF_000164805.1 Carlito syrichta
CCAGCTGATATAACTGCCTCCCTCCCTAGATAGCCGGCAGCCTAGCCAGCTGACATAACTAGCAGACTTAACTAAGTAATCACCTGGCTAGCTAGCAGACTTAACTAGCTACCTACTTAGAGAGTTTTATAGCCAGCTGACTTAACTAGCTGACATAACTTGATAGCCTGATGGTTGCCAGCACACTTAACTAGCTACCTACCTACATAGCCCTATGGCTTGACAACTGATTTAACTACCTAACTATCTAGCTAACCTGCTGGCCAGGGAGCTGACTTAACTACGTGATTTAACTAGTTAGCCAGCTTGCTAACCAGCTGCTTAAATTAGCTAGGTACCCTGCTAGGGAGCTGGCTAGCCAGCTGACTAAACTACCTGACTTAAGTA
>NW_007184140.1:0-773 GCF_000164805.1 Carlito syrichta
TCAAATGATCCTCCTGCCCTCGACCTCCCAAATACCTGAGACTATATTCTTTAAGTCTTCTTACATATTAGGACTCTGATGTAGTATAATAACTTTTTTCCTGTTTCTCTCCTTAAAAATATTTTGTTAATATTTTTCAAAGTCATTAAACCTCTTTAAAAAAACTTGATCTTTGATGATAGTGGAGAATGCATTGTCACTTAATCATCCCTCTCCTGTTGAGTAATCCTGCTGTTTGTAGTCTGCTTTCTCCCACACACAAACACAATTTATTAGGAAATTTGACTAGCTCTAAAATCCAAAATAGTCCTAAGGATGACACTAAGGAGAACTTAAAACCTGCAAAACAGCGCACTCCAATCCAGTGTCATGGGGGATGTTTCACCTCTGCCCTGGAAGAGACTCCTCTTCAAGGAAGGGTTAAAACAAGCCACCAGTGACAGAGATGGAATCCAGAGGCATTCCAATCATCTCTGCTTTTTTTTTTTGGAATAGTATTAAATATACTACTCACACAGAAGGGTGTATAGGAGGACATTCATTCATTTTAATAATAATAATAAAAACAACCACACCGGCTAAGATTCAGAGCACCTTCTGTCTCCTAGAAGCCTCCCAGGGGTGCCTTTCCATTGTTCCCCTCCCTTCCACCTGGGGTAATGAGCATCCTGGACTTAAAAAAAAAAATCAGTCTCACTCTGTCTTCCAGGCTGGAGTGCAGTGGTCTGCCCAGAGCTCACTGTAACCTTGACCTCCTGGGTCAGGTAAGGCTG
>NW_007184141.1:0-784 GCF_000164805.1 Carlito syrichta
CCAGGGGTGCCTTTCCATTGTTCCCCTCCCTTCCACCTGGGGAAATGAGCATCCTGGACTTAAAAAAAAAAATCAGTCTCACTCTGTCTTCCAGGCTGGAGTGCAGTGGTCTGCCCAGAGCTCACTGTAACCTTGACCTCCTGGGTCAGGTAAGGCTTCTGACTTGGTCTCTCAAAGTTCTGGGATGACAGACATGAGCCACGGTGCCTGGCCCCATCCTGGATTTGATGTCAATCATTCCCTTTTTCTTTATGGCTCTACCAACTATGTATGCAACCTTAAAAATACACATTTGCTTACCTTTTTCAAGTTTAAACTTTACATGAATGAAATATACATTTGTTTTTTGATGTTTTTTGTTCAACAGTATGCAATTTTCCCAATGAATTTTCATATCAAAGAAAAGTCTCAGATATAACCAAGTGATTCCATGAAATTTTCGCTTACATTCTGTTTCCATGGTTTTTTGGACTGTGGACAGAATTTTGGTGTCCTATAGGTTTTCTCTCTAGTGTCCCTGAAAGTAACTCTTCTCCTCTGGAAGATGGAAGTATCGTTAAACACTGCGAGTCACCCACAGTCGCTGGCATGGTGCAAAGTACCACGGAGTGATTGATGCTTTTTTCCCATTTATTTTTTCCTGTTAGAAAGGTTTATTTATTTAATTTCCTTTTTAATGTCTTCTACCCCCACAGCTTTGCTAAAGTATAATTGAATAATAAAAGTATACATGTTTATCCCTCATACTTATCTTTTTGTGGTGAGAGACTGATTTCTTGACGCA
>NW_007184142.1:0-653 GCF_000164805.1 Carlito syrichta
GGGTGTCCCGACCAGCGGGACAAGTAATACGTGGGCACGAGGATGATTACATGCTGATGGTGAAAAGAGAGAGAGAGTCCAAGAGAGAAAGAGACAGGAGACACGCAGAATGGAGGCAAGACAGTGTTCTGATCAAGCCTCTAAATTTTATTGTTAGGCGATTGCTTATATACATAGCAAAGAGGGGCGGGCTGAAATAGGGCGTGTGGCGGCTTATGATAGGAGGAAGAGTAGTGGGTGGTATGAGGAGAGGAGGTGGGAGGGGTGTTGTGGTTTGGCGCGCGCGGGCTTTTTGGAGGACAAAGAAGAAGGCTTATATGAGATGATTGCTATTTTTAAAATGGCTCCCAACATATGGGCACGCGCCAGGCAAATCCTCGAGAGAGTGCCTGAGAAAGGCTTGCTTTTCCTCCGTTTCTTTTCCCTCATTCTGCCCTTGTTGAAGAGGGACGAGGTTGCGATGCGGGCCATGGAGGGTGAAAAAGGAAGGGGTTGCTTTCTTGCTAACATCTGCCCTCTGAGTCTAGTCTCAGATTCCAGGGTTTCCTTCTGTGTCTGCTGAGTCATTTTTTCCAGTGTTCTCTGAGTTATATTTTTTTTTCCAGAGACTGATAATTAGGAAGTCCTTTCTGAGGTCCAACCTCAATCCCTAT
>NW_007184143.1:0-336 GCF_000164805.1 Carlito syrichta
GGTGGAGCTTTCCCCACCACGCAGACTCCCAGCCATTATCCCTCGGTCTGTTCTCAGATTAGTGCAGCCGTTCTTCAAGACTCTGTTTAATATCAAAAAAGAAACAAACACAATTATGTTGTGTGAAGACAAAAGGCATCTTCTAGGGAGTTTTGCACTGTGCACTGTCTCTAAAATGAAGAGGAAGTGAGGCATGCCCGGGTCCTTTTTCTTTGTGTAAGGAGCAGAAAAGGCCACTAGGGCTTAGACTTTATTCCATGCAGCCTCGATGTGGATGAAGCTCACCATGACCGTTATACTTTGTGCAGCCATGTGAATTCCCAAAGCCAACCTGTA
>NW_007184144.1:0-983 GCF_000164805.1 Carlito syrichta
AAGTCTCTTAATTTGGTTTAATCAGCAATCTGGGCTTCTAAGTCACCACATTTTAAGTGTGTCTTTTGAAAAAAGGACCAAGAATCTTGGGTTCCAATTCCTCAAGAACTTTATGGGAGTCTTTCTCTTTGTTATCCAAGCAACTAAAATTCTAGATCACCAGGAAATATCTTACGTCTTGCTGAGAATGAAGCAGGAATTTCAGTAATGGGAGTCCTCATATACAGAACACTACATGATCTGTTGTTACGGAAGTATTAGGAATCTTGGTTACACGAGGCCTCCATCCCAAGAACCTACAGACCGTCTTGCTAAGAGATAACCACCATTCAGGATTTGGGAGTAGGAATCTGGATAATGGGAGTTCTCATACACAGAAAACTGCACTGTCTATTGCTAAAGGAGAATAAGGAATCTGGTTTAAAAGTGTCCTCCATCCCAATAAATCTATAGGGTTTCTTGCTAAGGGCTAAACACGAATATGTGATTTTGAAGCATAAACTAGGGAAATGAAATCCTCATATACAGGCAAATGTACTGACATTTCCTACGAAAGAATAAGGAAGTGGGTGACATGCTTTCTCAATCTCCAAAAATGTATACGGTGTCGTCCTAAGATCTAAACAAGAATCAAGCTTTTGACGCATGTATTTGTGAACAGGAGTCCTCATATACAGGTAACTGCATGGCTGTTGATAAAAACAAGGAATCTGGGTTATACGCGGCCTCAGTCCTGAAATCCTACAGGGCATCTTGCTGATGGCTAAAGAAGAATCAGGGATTCGAGGCATGAATATGGGTATTAGCAATCCTCATATACAGGAAACTACATGGCCTCTTGCTAATAAAAGGAAGAAATCTGTTTTCCACGGTTCCTCTAACAAAAATCTACATGGCTTCTTACTAATGGCTATACAGAATCAGGTTTTGAACATGAATCAAGGAAAGAGAGTCCTCACATACAGGACACTACATGGCCTCAA
>NW_007184145.1:0-1138 GCF_000164805.1 Carlito syrichta
TCGGTCACCAGGAACTGTCTCGGCATCCTGCAGAGTGAATCAGGAAGCTGGGTAATGGAGGTCGTCATATACAGGAAACTACACGTCATATTGCTAAGGAAGTATAAGGAAACTTCCTTAAATGAGTCCTCAATCCCAAAAACTACAGGCCGTCTTGCTAAGACGTAACCACAAATCAGGTTTTTGAAGTATGAATCTGGGTAGTGGTAGTCCTCACATAAAGGAAAAGTCACTGCCTATTGCTAAGTAAGAATAAGGAATCTGTGTTTCACGGGTCCTCAATCCCAAAAATCTAGAGAGCATCTTGGAAAGTTCTAATAAAAATCAGAGTTTCGAAACAGGATGTATCTAATGAGAGTCCTAATATGCAGCAATATACACAGCCCCTTGACAAGGAAGAAAAAGAATCGGGGTTATATCAGTCTTCAGTCCTTAAAATCAACAGGTCATCTGCTGTGGGCTAAACAAGAATCAGGGTTTAGAAGCTGGAACATAGGTAATAGCAGTCCTCATACGCAGAACCTATATGATCTCTAGCTAAGGAGAACTAAGAAACATCTTTTACAGGGTTCCTCTGTCACAGTATCTACATGACATCTTGCTAATGGCAAAACAGGAATAAGGGTTTCCAAACAAGATTATGGGGAAAGGGAGTCCTCATATACTGGACATTACACAGCCCCTCGCTAAAGAAGTATAAGGAATCTGTGATACACTAGTCCTCAATCCAAAAAATACTGAGGGCATCTAGCTGCGGTATAAACAAAAATCAAGGCTTCGAGCTCGTCTCATGTTTCAGAGATATTTGGCTTGTGGGAATTATGAATCAGTCATTTAAAGACTCCAGCAGCATTCTGACCTCTTGAGAGTTGTAATCGGGTATCTGGTAGTACAAATACCTTAAGTTCCTCGGTACAATTAAGGACAGATTCCCGGAAAAAATGTATCATATTGCCGTATTTGGATGTTACTTTGGTCTTAAGATGAATTTGATAATCCTTGAATTTTCGTTTGTACTTTATTTGTAAAGGGGCCAAGGGATTTGCAGTTGCCAAATATTTAGTATGAATCATTAAAATGTAACCAAGATCCATGGATTCCACGTCCCTAGGAAAGAACTGGGCATCTGCAATTTTGT
>NW_007184146.1:0-349 GCF_000164805.1 Carlito syrichta
CATTCCTCTCCATTCTATACCATATCATTCCATTACTGTCCATTCCATTCCATTCCATATCTTGCCATTTCATTCTATTTCTCTCCTTTTTTTTCATTACTCTCCATTCCATTCCATACCATTCCTCTCTATTCCATTCCATTCCATTCCCTCCATTCCAATTCATTCCATTCCGTTACATTCCTCTCCATACCATTCCATTCCTCTCCATTCCATTCCTCTCCATTTGTCTCCATTCCATTCCATTGCAAGCCTTTCCATTCCACTCCACTCCATTCCATTTCTCTCTATTCTCTTCCATTCTTTTCCATTCCATTCCTTTCCACTCCATTCTTTCTTTTACATTCCA
>NW_007184147.1:0-2464 GCF_000164805.1 Carlito syrichta
GAACAGAATGGTGTGGATTGGGAAGGAGTGGAGAGCAAAGGAATGGAGTGCAATGAAGAAGAATGGAAAGGTGTAAAATGGAATAGAATGAAATGGAATAAAATAGAATATAGAGGAATGGGAGGAATGGAATTGAGAGGAATGGAGAGGAATGGAATGGAGAGGAATGGAATGCAACAAAGTGGAATGGAATGGAATGGAGTGGAATGAAATGGAATGGAGTAGAATGGAATGGAATCGAGTGAAATGAAATGGAGTGGAGTGGAGTTGAATGGAATGGAATGCAGAGGAATGGAATGGAATGGAGTGGAGTGGAATGGAATTGAGTGGAATGGAATGGAATGAAGATATATGGAATAGAATAAACTAGAATGGAATGTAAAGTAGTGCAGAGAAATGGAATGAAATGGAATAGCAATGAATGGAATGGCAAGGAAAGGAATAGAGTGAAGAATAGAATAGAGAGCAATGGAATGGAGAGGATTGGAATGGAATGGAATGGAATTGAGATGAGTAGAATAGATTGGAATGGAATGGAGAGGAATGGAATGGAGAAGAAAGGAAAGGAGAGGAATTAATGGAATGGAATGGATTGGAGAATGATGGAATGGAATGGAGAGGAATGGAATGGTATGTAAAGAAAAGTAATGGAATGAAATGGAATGCAAAGGAGTGGAAACAAGAGGAATGGAATGGAATGGAATTGAGATAAATGGAATGAAGAGGAATGGAAAGGGAGAAATGGAATAGAAGGGAATGGAATGGGTTGGAATGTAATAGAGAAGAATGGAATGGAGATGAATTGAATGGAGAGGAAAGCAATGGAATGGAATCGAATGGAATGGAAAGGAATAGAGAGGAATGGAAAGAAATAGGATTGTAATGGAATGGAGTGGAATGGAATGGAATGGAGAGGAATGGAATGGAATGGAATGGAGATGAATGCAATGGAGAGGACTGGAGTGGAATGGAATGGAGTGGAATGGAATTGGATGAATTCAATGGAATGGAATGGAAAGAACGAAATGTATTGTTGAGTTATGGAAAGGAATGGAATGGAATATAATGCAAAGGAAGGGAATGCGATGGAGAGAAAGAAATGGATTGGAAAGCAGAGGAATGGAATGGAGAGGAATGGAATGGAAATGAATTGACAGGAATAGAATGGAATGAAATGGAATAGAAGAAAATGGAGAGGAATGTAATGGAATGGAAAGGATTCGAATGGAATGAAATGGAGAGGAATGGAATAGAGTGGAATGGAATTCAATGGAATGGAGAGGACTGGATTAGAATGGAATGGAATGCAATGGAATGTATTGGAATGGAATGGAATATAGAGGAAAGGAATTAAATGGAAGGGAGAGAAATGGAGAGGAATGGAATGGAGAGAAAAGTAGAGGAATGGAATTGAATGGAATGGAATGGATTGGAATGGAGTGGAAGGAATGGAGAGGATTGGAATGGAAACGGATGGATTGGAATGGAATGGAATGGAGTACAGAGGCATGGAGAAGAATGGAATGGAGAGGAAAGGAGAGGAATGGAATGGAATGGATGGAATGGAGAGGAATGGAATGGAATAAAGAGGGATGGAATGTAATGGAAGGGAATGGAGTGGAATGGAATGAAATGGAGGGAAATGGAATGGAGTGGACCGGAGAGGAATGAAATGCATTGGAATGGAATGGAGAGGAATAGAATGGAATGGAATGGAGTGGTATGGAATGGAGAGGAATGGAATGGAATAAATGTGAATGGAATGGAATGGAGTGGAATGGAATGGAATGGAGTGGAATGGAAAGGATTGGATTGGAGTGGAATGGAATGGAATGGAATGGAATGGAGAGAAATGGAATAGAGTGTAATGGAATGGAGTTGAGTGAAAAGGAATTGAATGAAATGGAGTGGAATGGAATGGAGATGAAAGGAATGGAATGAAATGGAAATGAATAGAATGGAGGGAAACGGAATGGAGTAGGGAGGTTTGGAATGGAAAGAAATGGAATGGAATGGAATGGAAGGGAATGGAGAGGAATAGAATGGAACAGAATGGAGAGTTGTGGATTGGAGAGAAATGTAGTGGAATTGAATGAAAAGGAATACAATGGAATGGAATGGAATGGAGGGAAATAAGAGGAATGGAATGGAATGGAGAGGAATAGAATGGAGAGGAGTGGAATGCAATGAAACGAAGAGGAATGGATTAGACATGAATAGAATGGAATGGATTGGAAAGGTATGGAATGTAATGGAATGGAATGAATTGGATTTGAATGGAATGGATAGGAATGGAATGGAATGGAATACAGAGGAATGGAATGGAAAGCGATGGAGAGGAATGGGATGTAATTCAATGGAGAGGAATGGAATGGAATAAAAGGGAATGGAATGTAATGGAGGAAAATGGAATTGAATGGAGTGGAATGGAATGAAACGGAGTGGAATGAAATGGAGTGGAGTG
>NW_007184148.1:0-855 GCF_000164805.1 Carlito syrichta
TTACCAGCTTATAAACAGTACATCTAAGAGGCAGTATAATATACACATCAAAAACCATTTCACCCTATCATCTTGGCTAGAAGCGTCATGTCAGGAAGCTGAACATGGCCGAGGCAGGGCAAAGGCCACATGCTTCCTTCTCACACGTCACTGACCGGAAGGCTCACATCATCCAAGTCCACTGGGTCACAATCTTTTTCCTGAGGGCCATTTTTACTTTGAGGTTTTAGCAAAGCTTGTTCAGTCACTTTGGAAGCTGGTTCTCTTGGAGAGACAGTCTGGATCTTGAAGTTCCCTGGCTTGACCTTGGTAAGAGAGTCGTAAAATCCTCGCTTCTCCATGGAAAAGCTTGAGACCAAAGAGTTGCTGCGAGAGGCTGTGGAATGTGAGGCGGTGGCTGCTGTGCTGGCAGGACGGAAAGTGTGCTTGGGTTCTGAAGGACAGTGGGGCTGCTCCTCTGTATACAAGGGTTCGACAGCCTTCTGGCCTGCCGCATAGAAGACGCTGATCTGCCTGGTCCCCGCTGTGCTACAATGGCTCCAGAGACTGCTTTAATCCAACTATGCATCTCTTCAGGGCTATCAGCCTTTGCTTACATTCCTGAACTTTATGAACCTCTTTGAGTGGTATTACACGGAGAGGTTCCTTTTCCAGTTCAGATTTGAAGTAGCCTATCGTGTTTTCATCCAATTGAAAATATCTTCTCTTCCAGTTTTTCATCACTGCTCCTTGTTTTACACAATATCCAGCTTTGATAACAGCACTATCTGGAGGTGGTTTAGGAGTAAAGTAAGGAAGATGGCTTTGTGATCGTTTCAAATTATTTCTGTCAATGCTTTCACCACATTCATTTAC
>NW_007184149.1:0-725 GCF_000164805.1 Carlito syrichta
CTGAGTCTGATAGAAAAACACTGTCTATACAAAATAGAAAAATAAAGTAGTAAAGTAATATAAAATAAAATAAAATAATTAGGCCAACTTAGTGATTTCTGTCATCCCAACACTTTTGCAAGCCAAGACAGGAAGATCACTTGAGTCCAGAAGTTTGAGACTTATTTGGGCCTCATAGCAAAACCCTGTTCCTAATAATAAAAAAATAGTAAATAAAATAAAATAAGATCCAGGAGTTTAAGACTAGCCTGGAACTCATAGAAAACCTTGTCAATACAAAATTTAATAAATAAAATAAAGTAAAATAAAATAAAATAAAATAATTACCCAGGCTTAATGGTTCCTGCCCATCATTCCAGGACTTTGGAAATCTGAGGCAGGAGGATTGCTTGAGACCAGAAGTTTGAGACTAATACAGGTCTCATGGAAAAACCCTGTCTCTACAAAACAAAAACATGAAATAGCAAAATAAAATAAAATAATTGAAATAATTAGCCAGACAGTGGTTTCTGCCTGTCATCCCAGCAGTTTGGAAGGCTGAGGTGGGAGAATTGCAGGAGGCCAAAGGTTTGAGACAAGCCTGGAAGTCATAGCAAAGCCCTGTCCCCAAAAATAAAATAAAATAAAATAAAATAATTAGCCAGACTTAGTGGTTACTGCCTGTCATCCCAGCATTTTGGAGGACAAGGTTGGAGGATTGTTTGAGGCAAGGAGTTTCAAACCAG
>NW_007184150.1:0-313 GCF_000164805.1 Carlito syrichta
AGACAGCTGACTGAATTTGCAAGCTACCTACCTAGCCAGCCTGCTAGTCAGCTGACTTAACGAGGTGACTTAACTAGCTAGCCAGGTGGCTAGCTGGCTGACCTAACTGCCTAGGTACCTAGTTAGACAGGCGGATAGCCAGCTGACTTAACTAGGTAGCTATCTAAGTAGTCTTCTGGCTTGCCAGCTGACTTAACTACTTAGCTACCTAACTATCCAGCTGGCTATTGAGCTTACTTAACTAGGTTATTCAACTAATTATTTAACTGGCTAGCCTTATGACTTAACTAGCTAGCAAACTGACTTAACTAGC
>NW_007184151.1:0-812 GCF_000164805.1 Carlito syrichta
CTCTTCTGGCTTGCCAGCTGACAACTACTTAGCTACCTAACTATCCAGCTGGCTATTGAGCTTACTTAACTAGGTTATTTAACTAATTATTTAACTGGCTAGCCTTATGACTTAACTAGCTAGCAAACTGACTTAACTAGCGGACTTAACCAGCTAGCAATCAAGGTAGTCAGCTGGCTTAACTAGCTAGCTTAACTACCTAGCTACCTAACTAACTCTCTAGCTAGTCAGTTGACTTAACTATTTAGCTAGCTGACAAAACTAGCTGTCTTATTTAGCTTCCTTCCTAGCTAGCCTGTTGATTTAACTAGCTGAAATAGCTAACTAACCAGATAGCTACCCATCTGACTTAATTAGCTTTTTAACTAGCTAACCAGCTGGATAGCCCACTGAATTAATGAGTTGACTTAACTAGCTAGGCAGCTGGTTGCAGCTGACTTAACTAGCTGACAACCAGCTAGTCAGTTGGCTAGCCAGCTGACTTAACTAGCTGGCTATCTATCTAGCCAGCTGTCTAGCCATCTGACTTACCTTGTTGACTTAAGCTAGCCAGCTGGCTAGCCAGCTGACTTAACTAGCTAACTAACTAACTAGCCAGTAGGCTTGCCAACTGACTTAACTAGGTGAATTGAACAGCTAGCCTGCATGCTAGCAAGCTGACTTATCTAGCTAGCTACCTACCTAGTCAGCTGGCTAGACAGCTGACTAAACTAGCTGAGTTAACCAGCTAGCCAGTTGGCTAGACATCTAACAACTCGTTGTTATCACTACCTAGCCGTTTACCTATCTAGCTGACTTACCTATCTAGGTAT
>NW_007184152.1:0-409 GCF_000164805.1 Carlito syrichta
TAGCCAGCTGACTTAACTAGCTAGCTAACTAACAAGCCAGTAGGCTTGCCAACTGACTTAACTAGGTGAATTGAACAGCTAGCCTGCATGTTAGCAAGCTGACTTATCTAGCTAGCTACGTACCTAGTCAGCTGGCTAGACAGGTGAATAAACTAGCTGAGTTAACCAGCTAGCCAGTTGGCTAGACATCTAACAACTCGTTGTTATCACTACCTAGCCGTTTACCTATCTAGCTGACTTACCTATCTAGGTATCTACTTTGTCAATTGTCTAGCCAGTTTTCTTAACTAGCTGAATTAATCAGCTATCCAGTTGACTAACCAATTGAATAAACTAGCTCACTAAATAACAAGTCAGCTGCCTAGCCAACTGACTTAACTAGCTGCCTTAACTAGCTAGCTACCTAGCT
>NW_007184153.1:0-417 GCF_000164805.1 Carlito syrichta
AGCCAGCTGGCTATCTAGGTAGTGACCTAGATAACTCAGTTCGCTAGCCAGCTGGCTAGCTAAGTGAGACTGCTAGTAAAGTCAGCTGGCTATCCAGGTGGCTAGATAGGTAGAGAGCTAATTAAGTCAGTTCGCTAGCCAGCTGGATGCCTAGATAGGTAGATAAGTAAGTCAGCTGGCAAGCATGCAGGATATGTATGTACCTAACTAGTTAAGACAGCTGACTAGCCACCAGGCTAGCTAGTGGTGTTGTCTAGTTAAATCAGTTGGCTCGCCAGTTGCCTTATGAGTTCAGTCACATAGTTGAGTGTACTGACTAGCCAGTTGGCTAGCTGGTTAAGTCTGCTAGTTAATTCAAGTGGCTATCCATCTGGCTAGCTAGGTAGCTATCTACTTAAGTCAGCTGGCTAGGCAGTT
>NW_007184154.1:0-381 GCF_000164805.1 Carlito syrichta
TGCTGGTCAGACATCTAGTCAGTCAGCTTAACTAGCTGGCCACCTATCTGACAAGCCTGCTAACCAGCTGGCATAACTTGCCAGTCATTTAGCTAGCCATTCGGCTAACTAGCTGACTTAACTAGCTGACTTAACTAGATAGCCATCCAGTTAGCCAGCTGGATTTACTAGCTAGCCAGCCGTCTAGCCAGCTCACTTAACTCGCTCATTTAACTAGTAGCCAGCTGACTTAATTAGCCAGCTACCTACCTATCCACGTTGCTAGCCAGCTGACTAACTAGCTGATTTTACCAAGTAGTCAGCTGGCTAGTCAGCTGATTTACCTAGCGAGCTACCTACCTAGCCTGTTGACTAGTCATTTGAATAAATTAGCTGATTTAA
>NW_007184155.1:0-332 GCF_000164805.1 Carlito syrichta
CAGAGAAATCTAATGAAATGAATTGCAATCGAATGAAGATTAATGGAATGGAGAAGAATGGAATGGAATGAAATAGAATGGTGAAGAATGGAATGGAACGAAATTGCTTGGAGAGCAATGGAGATGAATGGAAAGAAATGGAGTGCAATGGAATAAAGTTGAATGGAATGGAAAGGAATGGAATAGAGAGGAATTGAATGGATAGGAATGAATGGAATGGAGATAAATGAAATGGATTAGAAAGAAATGGAATGGAGAGGAATGAAATTCATTGGAATTGATGAGAGAGGAATGGAGAGGAATTGAATAGAATGGAGTGCAATGTAATGAAG
>NW_007184156.1:0-359 GCF_000164805.1 Carlito syrichta
ATTGATGAGAGAGGAATGGAGAGGAATTGAATAGAATGGAGTGCAATGGAATGAAGAGGAGATGAATGGAGAGGAAAGGGATGGAATAGAGAGGTAATGGAATTGATTGGAATGGAATGGTTTCGAGAGAAACGGAATGTAATGCTGCAGAATGTAATGGAATATAGTATAGTGGAGTGCATCAAAATGGAGAGGAAAGGAATTGAGAGGAATGGAATAGAGTGTAATGAAAAGGTATAGAAGGTAGAGGAATGGAAAGGAAAGGAATGGAATAGAATGGAAAGATTCCGATGGAATACAAGAATGGAATGGAATGTGGAGGAATGGACTAGAGAGGAATGGAATGGAGTGGAATGGAT
>NW_007184157.1:0-2507 GCF_000164805.1 Carlito syrichta
CACAACTACCTGGTGCCACATTGAATGAAATGACCGACACACTGTTATTTTTTGGAAAGCCTTGTTGGTTCACCTATTGAATTCCAAAATGTTTTCGATTTTACTCGTCCGTATTCTCTCAAAAGCAGTTGCTCTTCCTCGGGCCTCTACCAGCAAGACCTGGCAGGCGTCGCTGGCTTGTTGTGAGTGGGTATCAGGTTGGGAAAGGCGGTGTCAAACCTTTCCTGCATTGTTATTTGTTTTATAGTAGTTTGATTCTTGGTTGGAGTACAGTGCAATAAATGATTGTCCAGGTCTGGTTTCATTTAGCATTGCAGAGCGATACGGGCAAACTTCACATGTGCTAATGAGTGTGTAAATTGTGCCACCCTTCTTTTGGAAGACTAAAACGTTCTTCTCGTCGGCGTATCTCCATGCAACAAAATGCAGGAACTCTCCCGTTACTTGCTGAATAAGCGTAGATGTACTCGGTTAGGCTTGTTGTGAAGGTGAACCTTCCTGGCGAACAGGTTTTCAAATGTGTGCTTCACTATTTAAGGGCTCTCAGTGTTATTCTAACTTGGTGCATGCTACACTGCTTGAGTCTCACAGTGTTCTTCTCATTTCTTAGTTATGCTCCGCAGAATGTATTGTTTGACCTAAGGGTACTTTAATAGGTCACGTATTGGAATGTGCAGCTCAACGGGGCCACACGGTGGGTAATGGGAACTCCGCCATAGAGAAATAATGCATTATTGGTGAATTCACAGGCTGAATTCTGAAATGCTTCTCCCTTTCAAATGTTTGTGTTGTATGCAACACAATTGGTCTGATAAACGCAATGACGGAAAAGAGCTGGCCTGCCTTCGTTGTGTTTGTTTTGAATGTGAATCCTCCTTGGAGCATGCTGTGGGAAAAGTGTGCTGAACTATCATTTTCTGGCACGGAGTCCTATAATGATTACCTTGGGGCATGCTGCAATTCCTGATTCACACTTGTTCCCTTTCAAGTATAATGCGCACTACAGGGTGACTGCTTTGGCGTGCGGCTTGTCAAACTTTCACCTCCTAGATGCTCTACTCCATTGTGCCACCATGAGTGATCTGAGACATCCACAGTTACTTGTGGGAAAGCATTATGTGTGACCGGGCGAGTTCTGGATTATTCTTTCTTTATACCTTTTCCTCGCAAGGGACAGCAATTCCACTGTGGATTGCTGTTCAGAATAACCTTTTTAGGCCTGCAGTGAATTGGGATCTTCCTTGTGAAGTGTATGCCGAATGTGTGCTGCAGTGTCATCTCCTTGCTTTGACAATTATTCTTCACTGCTGCCTGCTGGAGCACCTCATTCCCACTCTTTCCCCTTCATCTGTGTTGCTTTAACTACAAGGCCTTTGCGTAATAGAGTGAAACGTCCGTGTTTCACAGAAAGAAATCTGCAATACAGAGTGACCGAATGAGTGACATAAGTACTCCACCGTGACGAGCAGGAGACCATTATGTTTTAATGGGGAGTATTCTCAATAGTTCGTCCCTACTGCCTTTAAAACTTATAAGCACTACCAATGCTCAGCCGCTTTCATTTGTGAGTAAGCACGGAGAGCCCGTGAATCAGGTGTTCAGGCGGGGACTTCCTATGGACATGTTCTTCAAGCGTGCGCTTCGCTGCCATTCATTGGCAGTCTGTGTGAAGCTGGCTTTGTGCATGCTCTCATCCCTGATTCCAAGACCTTCCATGTATATACACCATAGTAGTCCGGGAACATTTGGGGAACAGAGTGCAACTTCATGTGCTGCACTCACTGGAACCAGATCTCCACAGCCGTTGGTATCAAAGCATGCTACATTCAACGGGGAATGCTGAAATGTTTTCTCTTTCTACACGGGAGTTTAATACTGAAAGCAGTGGCTCTCGGGTGACATTTGCGAAGATGGCTTGCAAGCCTTTGCTGTGTGTGCAGAAAATAAGAGTCTTCCATGGTAGGCGTTCCTCAAAACTGCTTGTCCCTGAATGGGCCAACAAGTATTATACTGGCTTTCGCTTCTGTGTGAGGCCTGATTCTCCCTGTTTCTCTTTAAGGTCTATTAGACTACACTGGGAGCATATGCCTAGCAGAGCTGTATGAAACGTTTCCTACATAAAAATGCACAACTCCCTGGTGCCCCACTGAATGAAAGGACCGACACACTGTTATTTTTGGGAAAGACTTGTTGGTTCACCTATTGAGTTCGAAAATGTTTTCGATTTTACTCGTCCGTCTTCTGTCAAAAGCAGTTGCTCTTTCGTGGGCCTTTACCAGCAAGACCTGACAGGCTTTGCTGGCTTGTTGTGAGTGGGTATCAGGTTGGGAAAGGCTGTGTCAAACCTTTCCTGCATTGTTATTTATTTTATAGTAGTTTGATTCTTGGTTGGAGTACAGTGCAATAAATGATTGTCCAGGTCTGGTTTCATTTAGCATTGCAGAGCGATACGAGCAAACTTCACATGTGCTAATGAGTGTGTAAATTATGCCACTCTTCTTTTGGAA
>NW_007184158.1:0-554 GCF_000164805.1 Carlito syrichta
TTCTTAAACCAGCTAACAAGTCGGTCGTGTAGTCAGTCAACATGTTAAAAAAGCTAACTGTTCTGTCAACTCGTCAGATTATGAAGTCAGGTAGCTAGCATGTTAGATAACGGGTTTGCAAACTAGTTAGCTAGCAGTTAAGTCAATTAGCTAGCTAAGCAGCTAACTATTTAAGTCAGCTTGTTAGCTAGGTAGCTAGCTAGTTAGCTAGCAGTTTAAATCAACTGGTAGCTAGGTAGTTAGCTAGTTAGCCAACTATTTAAGTCAGTTGTCTTGCTAGTCAGCAAGCTAGTTAATTCAGCTAATTAAATCAGCTGGCTGGACAACTGGCTAACTAGGTAGCGAGGTAAAGTCAGTTGGCTAGCCAGTTGGCAAGCTGGTTAATTCAGCTAGATGAGACAGCTGGCTAGCCAACTGACAAGGTAGGTAGTTAGCTTGTAAGTAAGCTAGATAGCTACCTGGTTAGATAGTGATATCTTCGAGTTAAGTCAGTTGGCTAGCCAACTGGCTATTTGGTTAAGTCAGCTAGTTTAGTCAGCTGTCAAACCAGCTGG
>NW_007184159.1:0-384 GCF_000164805.1 Carlito syrichta
CAAGTTTCAGGCTTCTGTGTCTGGGGAACTCACCTATCCAATGGTTGCTGGTGGATGCAGGTCAGGCGTTCAAAATGGTGGGGAAGGTCCGGGAGGTCTGGAGTAGCTACCGGCATGGGGTCAGGGGTCCCGCCTGCGGGGTTAAACCTGCACCAGGGTGGGAGAGCACCTGATCTGAGTCACGGCACCAATGTAAGAAGTTTGGTGCCAGTAATGACTCCACACCCAGCCAGGGCCAAAAGATTTATTAAAAGCGTTGTTACAGAGAAGATCTGTAATGGAAAAACAGGAAAAGAGAGAGAGAGAGAGAGAGTTGCAGGGAGAGGGCTGTATTTATCAGCCTGACAGGGGCTGGAAGGGGCCATGCTATGCTCCTATTGGAGG
>NW_007184160.1:0-433 GCF_000164805.1 Carlito syrichta
TCTGGTTAAGTCAGCTAGTTAATTCAGCTGGCTAGCCAGCTGGTTAGGTAGGTACCTAGATAGTTAAGTCAGCTGACTAGCCAGTTGGGTATCTGGATAAGTCAGGTTAAGTCAGCTGGCTAGCCAACTGGCTAGGTAGGTAACTAGCTAGTTAAGTCAGTTGTCTAGACAGCTTGCTAGCTTATTAAATCAGCTAGGTAATTCAAGTGGCTAGTAGCTGGGTAGATGGGTAGCTAACTAGTTAAGTCAGCTGGCTAGCCAGCTGCCTAGCTAGTTATGTCTTCTAGTTAATGAACTGTCTAGCTCGTTTGCCAGCTAGTTGTGTCAGCAGGCTAGCTCATTATCCAGCTAGTTTAGTCAGCTGGCTAGATCATTAGTCAGTTGTTGAGTCAGCAGGCTAACTCGTTATCCAACTTGTTGAGTCAGATGGCTA
>NW_007184161.1:0-817 GCF_000164805.1 Carlito syrichta
TAACTAGCTGGCTAGCTAGTTAAGTCAGTTAGTTAAGTCAGCTGGCTAGACAGCTAGATATCAGGTACTATCTAGTTAATCAGCTTGATACCCAGCTGGCTACCTTGTTAAATCAGCTAGTTAAGTCAGTTGGCTAGTAATTTAGCTATGTAGGTAATTAGCTATTTAAGTCAGTTGGCTTGCCAGCTGGCTAGCTAAATAAGTCAGCTAATTAAGTCATCTGGCTAGTCAGCTGGCAAGGTAGGTAGCTAGGCAGTTAAGTCAGCTGGCTAGCCAGCTAGCTAGTTATGTCAGATAGTTAAGTCAGCTGTCTAGCCAGCTGGCTTTGTTAGCAGGTATCTAAGTCAGCTGGCTAGCCAACTGGCAAGCCTGTTAACTCATCTAGTTTATTCAGCTTGCTAGTTCGTTAGCTAGCTAGTTGAGTCAGCTAGTTGAGTTAGCTGGCTAGCTCGTTAGTTAGCTATTTGAGTCAGTTAGTTGAGTCATCTGGCTAGCTCATTAGCCAACTAGTTGAGTCAGCTGTCTAGCCTATTAGCTTAAATCGGCTGTCTAGCTGATTTAAAATAATTTAAACTAAATAGTTATTTTAAACTATAATACCTGACTTAAGTAGAAGACTTAATGAGCTAGACAGTTGAGTCAACTAGCTGCCTGACGGCCAACCCCCTGGCTAGATAACTGGCTGCATAGCCTTCTAGCCATCCAGGTAGCTATCTTGTTAAGCCAGTTGGCTAGCCTTCTAGCCAACCAGGTAGCTAGCTTGTTAAGTCAGCGGGCTAGCCAGCTAGACAGCCAACTACCTAGTCAGCTAGTTATG
>NW_007184162.1:0-737 GCF_000164805.1 Carlito syrichta
CCAATGTGTTAAACCAGTTATCTTGTCGGCCACTCGTCAGCCAACTAGTTAAGTCACCTAGCTAACTCGTTTACTAACTAATTATGACAGATTGCTAACTCGTAAGCCAACTAGTTAAGACAGGTAGCTAACTCGTTAACCAACTACATAATTCAGCTAGCTATCTCGTTAGCCTACTAGTTAAGTTGGCTAGCTAAGTCAGCTAGCTAACTTCTAAGCTAGCTAGTTAAGTCAGCTAGCTAAGTCTACTACCTACCTACATAGCTAACTAGTTAAGTCAGCTAGTTATTCAGTTAGCTAACTACTTAGCTAACTCTTTAAGTCAGCTAGTTAAGTAAGCTCACTAACTAGTTAAGTCAGCTAGTTAAGTCAGCTAGGTAAATAATTAAGTCAGCTAGCAAAGTCAACTAATTAAGTCAGCTTTCTAACTACTTAAGTCAGCAGGTTAAATCAGCTAGCTAGCTAGTCAGCTAATGGTTTAAGTCAACAGGATGAGACAGCTAGCTAGCTAGTTAGCTAACGGGTTAAGTCAACTGGTTGAGTCAGCTAGCTAGTTAGTTAGATTATGGCTTGAGTCAGCTGGTTGAGTCAGCTAGCTAGCTAGTTAGTTAATGAGTTAAGTCAGCTGTATGAGTCAGCTGGCTACCTTGTTAGCTAACGAGTTAAATCCGTAAATACATCAACAAACTAGCAGTTAGCTAACAGTAAGCTGACTAGTTAGCTAGCAAGTTAGGTCA
>NW_007184163.1:0-819 GCF_000164805.1 Carlito syrichta
CTATCTAGTAAGTGAGCTAGTTAAGTCAGCTGGCTAGACACCTGGCTAGCTAGGTAGCAAGCTAGTTAATTCAGCTTGTTAGCAAACTAGTTAAGTCAGCTATTTGACTCAGCTAGCTAACCATCTAGCTAACTGGATAAGTCAGCTAGTTAAATCAGCTTGCTAGCCAGCTGGCTAGCTAGGTAGCTAGCTAGTTAAGTCAGTTGTCTAGCCAGCTGGCTATCTAGTAAAGTCCGCTAGTTAAGTAAGCTAGTTAACCCACTGGGTAGCTAGCTAAGACAACTTGTTAAGTCAGTTGGCTAGTAAGATGGCTAGCTGGTTAAAAAGCTAGTGAAGTCAGATTGCTACCATGCTTGTTAGCTAGTTATTTGTGCTATATAAGTCAGCTGGCTAGGTAGTTAGATAGCTAGTTAAGTCAGCTAGTTAATTCAGCTAGCTAACAAAATGTCAGCAAGTTAAATCACCTGGCTAGCTAGACAGGTAGCTAGGTAGCTAGGTAGTTAAGTCAGCTAGTTAAGTCAGCTGGCTAGATAAGAAGCTAACTAGTTAAGTCAGCCAGTTAAGTCAGCTGGCTATCTGCTAGTTAAGTCAGCTGGCTAGCTACTTGGTTATCTAGGTAGCTAGGTATTTAGGTCTGCTGGCTAGCCAGCTGGCTAGCTTATTAAGTCAGTTAGTTAAGTCAGCTGGCTAGCCAGATGGCTTGCTAGGCAGCTAGCCAGTTTAGTTAGATGACGAGCCAGCTGGCTAGCAAATTAAATCAACTAGTTAAGTCAGCTGTGTAGTCAACTAGGGAACTAGGTTGCAAACTAGTTAAGTCAG
>NW_007184164.1:0-358 GCF_000164805.1 Carlito syrichta
GGTCTGCTGGCTAGCCAGCTGGCTAGCTCATTAAGTCAGTTAGTTAAGTCAGCTGGCTAGCCAGATGGCTAGCTAGGCAGCTAGCCAGTTTAGTTAGATGACGAGCCAGCTGGCTAGCAATTAAATCAACTAGTTAAGTCAGCTGTGTAGTCAACTAGGGAACTAGGTTGCAAACTAGTTAAGTCAGTTGGATAGCAAGCTGGCTAGCTAGCTAAGCCACTTAGGTAAATCAGTTGTCTTTTCAGCTGGCTAACTAGTAAGCTAGATAGTTAAGTCTGTTGGATAGCCATATTGGTAACTGCTTACGTCAGCTAGTTATGCCAGCTGGCTGGCCAGATGACTAGCTAGTTAAGTTGGC
>NW_007184165.1:0-905 GCF_000164805.1 Carlito syrichta
CTCCAGATTTATATATTCAGCTGCCTTCTTGTTCTTGCCATATAGATATTTAACAGGGACCTCAAGTTTAGCATGTGTAAAATGGGTTATTTTTTTTCTCCAGTCTTCCCTGTGTCCCCTATATACCTTGTTACTTAAGATGTGAAACCTAGGAGATTTATCTGGTTCCTTTTCTTCCTTTACCTCACATTCAACTCATCATCAGGTCTTGTGGGCTCTTCTTCCCAACTATATCCTCAATCCAACCACTTTTCTCTTTCCTTACCACTCTCCACCAGCCCATATCACATAAATTGTCAACTGATTACTGCAATAGCCTCCCAACTTGTCCCTCTCTTTTCACTCTAAGAATCACACAACAGAGGAGCGATTCAAGATGGTGATGGCATAGGTGGACTTGTGAGATTCTCCGAAGGTGAGTTCCCAAAAAGACTCTTACTTTTCTTCCCCCATATCCTAGCCCACCACCAGCTGCACTGTTCCAAGGCCCAGGGACCTTCAGTCCCACACAGGGCCGGATATTGCGGCCCCCTGCTGCTGCTGTTCCACTGCGTGCGTGGGTGTCTCAGATCTCAGCTTGCTCCCAGCTACATCGTCTATCACCCAGCACCCAGCACCAAGCTGCCGGTCACTCAGGGAGGCTCTGGATGCCCACCCCTCAGAAACACCAGTCCCATTCCTGGCTGAAGTACCCTGTGGGGGGCCCAGGACCACTCTCGCCACCCACCGCCTGCCCTTTGGAGCTTTGGAGCTCTGGAGCTCTGGGTCCACCCTGGCTGAGGTACTCAGCGCATGACCCCAAGCTTGGGGACCCAGACAAGTGGAGAGAAACGGATCTGCAAAAACTGCCTCGGCCATTCTCCAAGCAGAGACTTCCATTGCCCCACCCACCTATCAACAAACCC
>NW_007184166.1:0-398 GCF_000164805.1 Carlito syrichta
TCCCTCTCTTACAGACTCTCACAATGACACGGCCCTACTCCTTAACTTTCTAGCAGAAAAGGGATACCGAGCCTCCCCGAAAAGGCTCAATTGTCCAAAACACAGGTCACCTACCTTGGGGTCGCCATCTCACACCAACAAAAGGCCATAACAACCAACCATAAAGCTGTTATTCAATCCTACCAAACACCAAAGGCAAAAGAGGAAATCCAGTCATTTGGGGGATTAGCGGGCTACTTCCGAGCCTGGATCCCTAATTTCGCCCTTCTCGCCAAGTCACTCTACAACCTTGCTAAAGGCGACCCAAAGAACCCTTACTCTCCCTCTCAGCCGTTAAGCAGCCTTTTACTGCCCTCCAACAGGCTCTCCTCCAGGCCCCTGCCCTACGACTACCCGAT
>NW_007184167.1:0-6730 GCF_000164805.1 Carlito syrichta
GAATCAGTAATACAAAATTCATTGGCTCATATCCAATTTATATTGGCATCTGAAAAACACTTGACAAAAAATTAAACAAGTTAAGTTTGCCTATGTAACAAGGGCTAAAGCCTTTTTTTGGAAACAACACTGGTGGAACAGACTTTCAAGATTTTCTTTGACCCACTGTGTAATCTTATGAAATCTGTCGACTACATTGTAGGTCTCAGACTAAAATGTTTGCAAGTCTCCAAATCATATCTGAGTAGATATAATATTCAGACTATTTGTAATTAGTTGCTTTTCTCTTTTGAGCATCAGGGAGGTGCTCTTGGGGGATGCTGAGTCCCATGAAAGCCCCCAGTGGAGGCAGGGGACATAAAGTTAAGAGGACCTGAAGCGAGACGGAAAGTCTGGCAGGACTGGACAGAAATGGAGAGGCAGGGCTTTCTCAGGGACAATGCAAATCATTCAGGGCAACAGAAGAGAGGATTCAAGGTGGCAAGAAGAGGAAGGAAAAGCAAGAGCAGAAGAAAGGAGAGGTCTTAAAGTCGCCAGCTTGGGAGATCTTACGTTTTCCAAAAGGACCAGTTTAGTTCCAAATTATCCACAGCAAAATCATGCCAACAAGAAGGAGGTGAAAAGAGTTGGTGGAGTATACAGTCAGTAGGTGTTCAAGAAAGATGTTTCAGTCTGCTGAGAATTTCCCATGGGAGAACCAGGATATATAAGAAGAAGAACACAGAGGTCTCACCAAAACCAGGAAAAAAAAAAGGTTTCCAGTTCAAAGAATGAGGGAATCATCTCAACTCAAACTAGAATGCCAAGTAGGAAGAACAACTGACAGCCAAAGGATCCAAGAAATAATCCCCATTCAACACAGAGAGCCAAGGGGAAGAACTTCCAGCCTACAATGTACCGTTCAGAGAAGCCTGAGTCTCATACCCAGGTTCAGAGAGTATACTCAGAATCGTCAGGATTAAATCTGTCCTCACCAGCTTTAACAAAAGTTAGTCTGGAAGCATGGTTCAAAAGTTGGAGTCACCAATCGATCCCAAATCAGACCTGAAGGAAGCGTCATGGAATGAAGAAGAAGGCTTCAGTGGGGGGAACCATTGGTGTCCTGGGTGAGAGGTCCAGGAGTCCAATGACTAATGTAATCCTATACAAGTCACAGCATCATTACTGCAAAATAAAAAGTCGGCCAGGTGCAGTGGCTCACGCCTCTAATCCCAGCACTTTAGAAGGCCGAGGTGAGAGGATTGCCTGAACCCACGGCTTTGAGACCAGCCTGGGCCAAGTTGCGAGACCTCATCTCTACAATAAAAATCAAAAATCATCCAGGTGTGGTAGCACGTGCCTGTAGTTCCAGCTACTTGGAAAGCTGAGGCGGAAGGATTGCCTGAGCCCAGCAGGTCCAGGCTGCGCTGGCCATGAGCATGCCACTGCACTTCAGCCTGAGCGACAGAGTGAGACTCTGACTCGAAAAAAAAAAAAAAAAAATTAAGGACACTTGCTAAAGATGGTAAAAAAAAAAAAAAAGACGATTCAAAAAGGAACTCTCAAGATAGGTATAGAAACCACTACAATGGAGTCTTATGATAGGGGAGAGAGATTTACATAAACTGAAATACAGTGTTTATACAGGGAATTTATAGTCTTGGAGGAGGGTGGGAGTTAGCAGATCGAAACTTACCAAGAGGGGCAAGGGGGGATTGGGGCTAAACTGACATAATGGAATTCTTGCTGAAGACAGGGCCAGGGTGATGAGATATCACCTGGGGGACGAAGTAACAGATCAGATATGGAGAGTGAAGAGGTATGGTGGATGGCTGAACTGACTGAGCACGATCCTTGCCAAAAATGGACAAGGCAGAGACAAACTCAGAAATCCAAAAGCCCAGGACTAGTTGAATAAACTTTTTTAGGGGGTCCTAAGTAGAACTTGGTCACGAAGAAAACCTTTTCCAGGTCTAGAATGCTGGGATGAATGAAAGAATGCTTTTTCCTTTCCAGAATTTCCTATTTTGGAATACAAACATCCTCTTAATTCACAACGACTTGGGAGGCTGAGACACGAGGGTCACTTGAGGCCAGGAGTTTCAGACAAGCCTGGGCAACATAGCCAGACTCAACTCTCGAAAAACAAAAAATGTTCTATACTGATAACGTAAGACTAGTAAGCATCAGTGCATAGGACAGGCTTGGTCATGACTGCTCCAGCAGGAGGTGAAAGGGAGAGGAAGGAGGCCTTATGAAGGAAGGCGATGAAGAGTGACAACGGAGGAGGATGAATAAGGCACAACTGGGCCCGCTGAAGAAAGGGGTGCAAATGCAAGGCAGACAGAGAGGAAATGCGAAGAGTGAGAAGGATGATGTCAGGGACTCGTCGGTCGGTGAGCTCATTCACGTCTGGGGCAGGCCGTCCCCTTTGGAGAGGAAGCTGGGCCAAGGATTATTGCAGACAGAGATTTTAATGGGACTGGGACCATCCCACAATGTTTTTTAAAAATAACGAGTATTAAATTTAACTTTTATTTTAACGTAACAGAAGCAAAAGGGTCAAAAAATGAGCCGGGCTGAACTTTTTTGATCACAAGAGATACTCGTCTCCTAAAATTCCCCTTTCCTTCTCTAGGGTGCCCTGCTCTTCCTGGCCTGTTTTCTTGCCCCTGGAGGAACAGTGTTTCTGAAGAGTCTCCCAAACACCTGATTAGCATTAAGAAGAGCTACCAAACACACCAGAAAGAAAGAACAGATCAGGTGGTGGCTGATTCATTACCGCGAGGCTTCCTGTCTTGGACGACACTGGTGATGTCTTGTCCTCACACCCAGAATTTGAGATCAGAACTAGGCAAAAAAAAAAAGACTGAAAGATAAATTTGGAGAGACATTATCAGGCATGGATGGAGGGCAGAGAAAAACACATATGGGTGCAGGTTTATAACGAGAAATAGCAGGTCACCACAATGGCACTCTAGGATTCTTGGCTTTTGAAGTGCTTTCAATCACATTTTTCTGTTACGGAGCAGAAAACATGCTTTCAATTGGCTTCTTAGGCAAAGTTCACAAATTGGCAGCTGCAGCCTGAATCTGCTCTGCAGACCAGATTGACATGGCCAGCATACTTTTTCATAAAACATATTTCAAATAGTTTCCAACATTTAAAGAACTGAAGGCCTAAAAATAAACATTTTGATTTGGGGCCAATCTTGTAAAACTGAAAAAAAATCTGGCAGCTCTGGCCCAACTCTCCTAGCCAATAACACTGGGTTGGAGTTGAATATTGTCTTCTTCTTTGGAAAAGACACCTTCTTTCCCAGTTTGCCACAGTCCCCGATCTGCTAGCTTCTCTCATTTATGTTACC
This sequence comes from Carlito syrichta, assembly GCF_000164805.1. Classification (NCBI taxonomy): domain Eukaryota; kingdom Metazoa; phylum Chordata; class Mammalia; order Primates; family Tarsiidae; genus Carlito; species Carlito syrichta. The sequence goes on from NW_007184167.1 coordinate 3,348, forward strand.
TACCTGGCCTTGTCAGCCTTCTAATTTGCAACCCTAATGATTCCAATTTTTTAATAATGCTAAATGTAAAGGCCGAAGACAATATAGTGACTCTCGCCTATAAACTCTTCACTTTGGGAGGTCGAGGTGGGAGGATCCATGAAGCCAGGACTTTGAGGTCAGACTGGAAAGCATAGCAAGACACGGTTTATACCAAAAAAACTTATCCAGGAATGGCAACACTCTCCTGTAGTTGCAGTCACTTCAGAGGGAGAGGTGAGAGGACTGCTCGAGCCTACGAGTCTGAGGTTACAAGTGAGCCATGATCATACCACTGCACTCCTGTCTAGGCAACAGAGTGAAACCTTGCCTCAAACAAACAAACCAAAAGGGAAAAACCAGAGAGAATAAGACGAACCCCATATATCCATTACACGGTTTCAACAATTGCTCATAGGCAACCTAGTTTCATGAAGACCATAATCAATTATCCAACAACTGTGCATCTCCCCATGGATTCTTGTGATGCATATCTAGACATCACATCATTTCATCAGTGACTATATCAGTGTGTATCTCTAAATGCAGGGGTCCTCAGCCTCCGGACCACAGCCTGGCCCGTGGCCTGTTCTGATCCAGGCTACACAGCAGAAGGTGAGCAGCAGGCAAGCGAGTGATCCTCCATCTGTGTTTACAACTGTTCCTCATCGCCCACATTACCTCCTCAGCTCCACCTCCTGTCACAACAGCGGTGCCATTAGAGTCTCATAAAAGCGCGAACCCTATTGTGAACTATGCACGTGAGGAATCTAGGTTGTGCGCTCCTCATGAGAATCTAAAGCCTGCTGATCTGAGGTGGAGCTGAGGCGGTGATGCCAGCACTGGGGAATGGCTGCAAATACAGATTAACATTCGCAGTGAGATCGGACTGCAGAGAGACCATAATACACGAATAGCTTGCAGACTCCTATCAAAGCCCTGTCGGTGAGTGGCAAGTGAGTTATGTACCTCAATTGTACAGCTGCATCTGGTGGCAGGCTTTAAGTCAGAATCTGACACGTGTTTCAGCACATGCCTGGCCCACCCATTATTTCATTTACCACCTCTGCCCGCACCTCTTTCCTGCACTGCACACTTGTCTCACTCACAGTTTTGGGAAGCCCACAAGCGAACCCTAGCCAAAATGAGTAAAACACAAACATCACTGGCGAGCCTCTTTGAAAGGGGGAAAGATTCGATGATGAGACAGCAGAAGGCTCTAAGACTGCCAACAAAAAGAAAGCTGCATTTAAAAGAAAATACCAAGAGTCCCACTTAAATCACGAGTTAACTGCAACAGGTGATTCGCATGCTCCAAGCCCACTTTGTATATATGTGGCAACCAGCTATGCAAAGAAGTCATGAAAACCATCAAAACTGCTTCACCACATGGAGGCCAAGTACCCTGCATTGAAAAATAAGCCTTTGGGGTTTTCCAAAAACAAACAATAAAACATGAACACGAAGAACAGAAGCAATTGTTGAAGCCTATCATTTCATCAAATGTATCTGCACTGAAAGCATCATTTTTGGTGGCTAACCATGTGGTTAAAGCTAAGAAGCCCTTTACTGTCGATGAAGAGTCGATTCAGCCTTCTGCTGAGAACATTCGTTGTGAACTTAAGGTTTCACTCACACTTGTGCATCTTGTAACGTCCTCTGTGTGAGTAGAAAGCCACAATGTTCAGTAGAGTACGTTCCCTACATATGAACAAGTTCCATTCTGAGAGCACACTAATAAGTCAAATTTGTTCCTAAGTCCAGCAAAGCTAGCCTAGGTACCCAACTAACACATTTGGCTAGATAGCCCCATACTATAATAGGTTTATAATAATTTTCACACAAATAATACACAAAAGCAAACACACACAGAAAACACTCTGGTTATACCTTACAATACCTTGAAAAGTACAGTAGCGCAGTATAGTACAGCAGCTGGCATCCAGGGGATGGCATCAAGTGAACAGGAAGAAGAGTCACTGACTGGAAGAGGAAGAGGAGGTGGGAGGTGGCGGAGCCGAGGATCGTCAGCAATAGGAGACGGAGGGTAAACTGCAGTTTCACTCACGCCTGATGTTGATGGCACAGCTTTGGGTTCCTTGCTGGCTTCAATTCTAGCTACCCTCTTGAGAAGAGATTCAGTGATGGCTGGGTAGTAGCTCTTTTTTTCTCATCATAGCTGACACGGTAGACCTGGATTGCATTCTGAAAGGCTGCTGCAGTTCTACATCCGGGCCTGTACCACAAAAACTAACAGTGCCTCCTCAAATAAAGAAAATTCCCCGGCCATTTCCTGCACCATGAATCTCTTTGGTTCTTCCATGACTACTTCTTCCTCTTGTGGCTCTTCGCCCTCTTTCTCTGGGCTTTCAATCCCATCAGGTCTTCACTACTAAGCTCCTCGTGTTGCACAGCAAGGAGTTCAATGAAGTTGTCCTCTTGCAGATCTAGCCTCAGCTTCTCGCTGAGTGTCACTAAGTTACTGAAGACCTCTTTGGACTCCTCATCCACCTTCGCGAACCCACGAAAATCGTGAACAAACTGCTGGTAAAGGCATGACAATGTACACCAGACACAGGAACTAACTTACACGAGTGGACATGTAAACTCACGTTCCCATTCTTGTAAGTTCACAACTTAAAGGATCATATTTGCAGGGGACTAACTGCATTTCGAGTTGTGGATGGAACCAAATATACTGTGTTCATTTCAAGCTCACTTTTAAACACCCAACCCCCCCAAAACTCTCCCCAGTACGCCGTTCCCTATCCAGATAGAGTCTTCCTTCAGGGATGCTTTTCCTTCCACACTACATTTAAAGGGACACCAAAAAACTCAGGATCCCAGATAAATACTACTTTTGGCATGATTCTGAAAAATCAACATTATGAAAAATTCTGCACAAATTAAAGAGAGCAGAATCTGACCCTTCACTTGCATGATCATGCATTACTCTCTTCACCCTGATCACGGCCCTGGTTCCAATCAAACTCTACACAAACCTACTATCAAGCCAAAAGATCCCCCAGTTGATTCATTTAAATACTGCAAGATGATATTTGCCTTGGTGTCCAAGAGGCATTGCGTCCACCCTGGCACCCAAGGGCAGGAAGATCCCAGCAGCCTCGGAACCCCTAGGCGACCTTTGGTTCAGGAAAGGAAGGGGCCTCAGGAGAGAGAATGAGGCCCGGGCCCAGCTCAGCTCTCTGAAAAGTGAGTGCCACCTGAAGACCTTATGAACGTCCAGGTACAAAATGCTCTCCCGCTCCTGTAGCTGCAATGAGAAGAAAGTGGCGAGGAAGAGGGTCTGCTGACTGCCCGCCGGCTTTCTGAGCTCCTGGCCCTCTGCCATCATCGAGATCGTC
>NW_007184168.1:0-400 GCF_000164805.1 Carlito syrichta
AGAGCCTCAGGAAATCTGACAGCAATGCAAGGGCAGCCATTGGGGGTTTGGGGCTGGAAAGTGCCAAGCTTGGGGGACGCTCACATACGGGGGGGGCATGGGTGAAGGACTAAGTGCAGAATATTTGCAGAAGAATTTCTTTCTTTCTTTCCTTGTTTCTTTCTTTCTTTCTTTCCTTCCTTCCTTCCTTCCTTCCTTCCTTCCTTCCTTCCTTCCTTCCTTCCTTCCTTCATTCCTTCCTTCTGTCCTTCCATTCTTTCTTTCTTTTCTTTTCTCACTAGGCTGGCCAGATTGCTCTCAAAGCACCCACTCAGCCCATCCTCTCATCCTGGGACTACGAAACTGCTGCAATCAAAGGCTTTCCATTTGGTCGACATCCTGGTCTTCAAAACTGGTCTTG
>NW_007184169.1:0-979 GCF_000164805.1 Carlito syrichta
AACAATCCACCCTCTACCTCCCCCTCAAAAAAACCCAAACCCTTGTTTAATTTAGGGTTCTCAACCTCAGCACTATTGATATCTTGGACCAGATGATTCTTTGCTGTGGTGTATCCTGTGCAATGTGTGTTTAACAGTATTTTTGGCTCCTGCCCACTAGATGCCCATAACATCACCCCTCACCACTGTGATAATAAAAAAAAGTCTTCAGGAATTGACAAAACTTCCTGGAGGGTAAAATTATCCCCTAACATAACGACCAAGAGTTTAGATTTTATTCCAAACATCTTCGTGGGCTTTTAAATGGCAATTTACACAGGTTAATTCTTACAGGATCATTTTATATCTAACCCTAAAAAATAGACAGGAGGAGCTAAAAATTCTACAAAGGGCAAAGTATATTAGTTTCATGTGAAACTATTGGTTTGGTATGTAATAAAGGAGTGCTAGGGTGAACTCCACCTTTCTTGGGTACAGGATGTGATCTCACACACCAAACCTGCTTTTCTTATAAACCAACCCTTCTCTAGTAACTTCCCATTCCTAACAGATGGGTCACTTTCATCATTGGAAAAGGAAAGACCAAAAAAAGGAGAATCTGTCTTATACTGGGTACTTGTAACAAAATAATTTAGCACCAAAATTGTTTTATCACCTTCTCATTTCTTACATATACCCACTCTAATCCTCAAATGGTTTCTTCCTACATAGAGTAAGATCTTTCAAACTGTTACTAATTATAAACTTCTTCAGAGGTGAGGTGTTTTCACTCAGAGCGAACATGCAAGTACTTGAGCCCACACAACCTCCTTGGCCTCAGGCAAGCACTTTGCCTGAGATGTCTTCTCTAATAGACAGGATGATGAAAACGGAAGCTGCAGAACCAAGTGAACCAAGCCAAAGACCTTGTTTGCATTATTAAGTTTTCTCTAATACATAAAGAATTCAGAGAAATGGTGCAAATGAATCCACTCATGAT
>NW_007184170.1:0-771 GCF_000164805.1 Carlito syrichta
ACAAGTAGGACCTCATCAAACTGAAAAACTTCTGCAAACAAAAGAGTTCTGATCTTAAAAACAAATGAGAACTCTTCTTTCCTAGACTTCTGCCATTTCTACACAATTTTCCAATAACTACCAACAGAATGCTTTAAGGTTACATCTCAAAGTACTTTCAGAAACCAGGGTGTAATTAAACTGAATGTACAGTTTGACTACAATGTGAAATTATTAGTTATTACTGAGAAGGTTGGGAAAACAAGAAAACTTAGGTGCTGTCCAATGTTCTATCTATCTATCTATCTATCTATCTATCTATCTATCTATCTATCTATCTATTTCCACTGGACCCTATCTTCTTAATCCTCCTGTAGGTATTATTTTCACCTTAAAGTTAAAGAAAATGAAACTTTGGATATACTCACATAGCTTCCCTAGTTACATACCTAGGAAGGCAAGAATTCAAACCCTGGTTTAACATCAAACTAATTTTTTTTTACATTATTTTATACTGGCTTTGATCCTCCTAGTCCCTTGTCTCAAGTTTCAATTGTCTCTTTACAATCACCGATCAACACACGCCAACATGTTAGTTTAAATGCCATTCTCTTAGAAGATGGAAACAAAAATAGTTATGGAGTAGTTCTGTTTTCTTTCTGTGATCTGTTAATTTTATGCCTTAATATTAGTTCTCCATCTCTAAATAGTAGAGCTGTATCTACAAAATTTTTTTTAATTCTGAACATCACTTGCAAAAGAGAAAGAAGGAAAAGAAGGATAGAGAGGGAG
>NW_007184171.1:0-303 GCF_000164805.1 Carlito syrichta
AGACTTCCATTGCCCCGCCCACCTATCAACAAGCTTTACCTCAGTTCCTAAGGCAACGGCACGAAACAGGAGACAAAGCCCCACCCCTAGGCTGCAACAAAAAACAAAGGGGAGAGGCCGGAATTGGAGATCAGAGAAGTAACTTTAGTCTGATCGCTTATTTTGACTTATGATTTGATCATTGTAACTGTTGGTTTTGATCAAGTTTGTTGTTTACCTTCTGACTTACACTGCTTCTTGATTTTATTGTCCTGTCTCTGTGTAGCTATCAGTACTCATTAGGGAATCTTTCTTACGTGTCTT
>NW_007184172.1:0-489 GCF_000164805.1 Carlito syrichta
AATGTAAAGATACAGTATGAAATCATACCTGCAAATTTACTACAGTGAATACTGCACTACTGTAATAATTTGGTGCTGCCTCCTGTTGCTATTGTGGTGAGCTGAAGAGTTGTATCTGTTTAGAATGCCATGTGAGACTAATCATCTCCTCGTGAGCAGTTGTCTTACTGATAAATTACAGATCTCAGTCAAAAAGACTCCTTTGCAAGCCCAGAGAAGTTTTTATCCTATCTGGTGCAGCACAGTCAACTAGACTAATACCATGGAACCCACATAAAGTGCCACTAGTAATACTGGACATGCCCCCAAGATGCTGAGGAAAGTCATGACATTATAAGAACAAGCTGAAATGCTTGATATAGATTGAGGTTTGCAACTGTGATTGCATTTCAGAGAGTCGATTCATCTTGTAAACAGATGACAGAAACTTACGGTATTGATATATACAGTACAGTACTGTAAATATTTTTCTTCTTTTTTTTTTTTTTT
>NW_007184173.1:0-738 GCF_000164805.1 Carlito syrichta
TTCAGCTGGCTAGTCACCTGGCTAGGTAGGTAGCTAGCTAATCAAGTTAGTTGGCTTATCAGCTGACTAGCTAGCTAAATCAGCGACTTAAATCAGCTTTTTAGCCGGCTGTCTAGCTAGGTGGCTAGCAAGTTAAGCCAGCTGGCTAGCCAGATGGCTCACTAGTTAAGTCAGCTAGTTAAGTCAGCTGGCTAGCCGGCTGGCTAGCTAGGTGTCTGGCAAGTTGTCAACTGATTAGCAGGCGGGTCAGGTATGTGGCCAGGTAGTTAACCGGCTGACTAGCCAGCTGACCAGCAGGGTGGCTGGCTTGTTAAGCTGGTTGGCTTTTCAAATGTCCAGTCAGTCGGCTGGCTATTTAAACTGGCTGACAAGCTGGCTGACTTGCCGACTAGCTAGCTAGCCAGCTGCCTAGCCAGCTAGCCAGCCAGGTAGCTAACTATTTAAGACAGCTTGCTAAACATCTAGCCAACCAGGTACCTATCTAATTATGTCAGCTGGCTAGCCAGCTAGCCAGCCAACTAACTCCTCAGCTAGTTAAGTCAGCTAACTAACCAGCTAGCTAGTTAAGTCAGCTAGCTAGTCTCCTAGCTAGTCAGGTAGCTAGTTAAGTAAGCTAGCCATTTAACGAGCCAGTTATCTAGCTAGATAAGTCAGCTGGCTAGACAGCTAGAAAGCTTGTTTGCTAGCCAGTTATTTCAGCTAGATAACCAGCTAGCTAGTCAGCTAGCTAGTTAAGTC
>NW_007184174.1:0-321 GCF_000164805.1 Carlito syrichta
GAGAGGATTAGAATGGAATGGAAAGGAATGGAATGGAATGAAATTGAATGGAAAGGAATGGAATGGAATGAAATTGAATGGAATGGAGTGGAACGTAATAGAATGCAGTGATGTGGAATGGAATGGAGTTGAAATGAATGGAATGGAAAGGAATGGAGAGGTATAGAATGGAATGTAAAAGAGTAGAATGGAATGGAGAGGAATAGAATGGAATGGAATGAGTGGAATGGAGTGGAGTGGAGTGTAATGTAATGGAAGAAATATGAATAGAGAGAAATGGAATGGAGAGGAAAGGAATGGAATGGAATGGAATGGAGAGGA
>NW_007184175.1:0-404 GCF_000164805.1 Carlito syrichta
GAATGGAATGGAGAGGAATAGAATGGAATGGAATGAGTGGAATGGAATGGAGTGGAGTGTAATGGAATGGAAGAAATATGAATAGAGAGGAATGGAATGGAGAGCAAAGGAATGGAATGGAATGGAATAGAGAGGAATGGAAAAGAATGGAATGTAAGGGAGAGGGTTAGAATAGAAGGGAAAGGAAAGGAATGGAATGGTAAGGAATGGAATGGAATGCAAAGGAGAGAATGAAATGAAAAGGAGAGGAATAGAATCGAGAGGAATGGAATAGAATGAAGATAAATGGAATGGAATTGAATAGAAAAAATAGAATGGAGAGGAATGGGATAGAAACGAACAGTATTGCATGCAATGGAATGGACAGGAATGGAATGTTATGGAATGGATAAAATGGAATGGAA
>NW_007184176.1:0-325 GCF_000164805.1 Carlito syrichta
GGAGAGGAATAGAATCGAGAGGAATGGAATAGAATGAAGATGAATGGAATGGAATTGAATAGAAAAAATAGAATGGAGAGGAATGGGATAGAAACGAACAGTATTGCATGCAATGGAATGGACAGGAATGGAATGTTATGGAATGGATAAAATGGAATGGAATGGAATGGCGAGGCATGGAATAGAATGGAATGGAATGGAGAGAATGGGCATGAAATGGTGAGGAATGATGTGGAAAGGAATGGAATGGAAGGGAATGGAATACAGAGGAATGGAACGAAATGGAAGATAATTAAATGGAATGGAGAGGAATGGAATGGAATGG
>NW_007184177.1:0-686 GCF_000164805.1 Carlito syrichta
TCTCTCACTCATATAATGGACCTTGAACATCCAATGCAATACTATGAGAAAATGACGGATGGTACTGGAAAACTATGGGGGGGAGGGGGATAGGATTAACAGTAGCAAATATGTCGGGGAATGGGAAAACACTTCTTATCTACAGGGTGCCTGAATGAAACGTCATTGTACACCTAACCCTTAACTGTACCCCACAAAACCATAATAAAAAATACTGATTAATGAAAAAAAAAGGAATGTAAAAGTTTGGAGAGGAATGGAATGGAATTTAATGAAATGGTGAAGAGTGGAATGACGTGGAATGTCATGGAAGGGAATGGAATGGAGAGGAAAGGAATCAAGAGGAATTGAATAGAAAAGAAAGGAAAGATAGTGAAAGAAATGGAATGGAATGTAGAGGAATGGAATGGAATGTAGTGGAATTGAAGGGAATGGACAGAAATGGAACTATAAGGAATGGAATTGAGTAGAATGGAATGGAAAGGAATGGAGAAGAATGGCATGGAATGGAATGGCTGGGAATGGAGATTAACAGAATGGAGTGTAATGGAAGGGAGAGGAATAGAATGGAGAGGAAAGGAGTAGAAAGTAATAGAATGTAATAGAAAGGAGAAGAAAGGAATGGAAAAGGAAAGGAGTGGAGTGGAATGGAATAGAGATGAAAGGAATGGAGATGAATTGAATGG
>NW_007184178.1:0-791 GCF_000164805.1 Carlito syrichta
ACTGTTAATCCCATCCCCCTCCCCCCCATAGTTTCCCAGTACCATCCGTCATTTTCTCATAGTATTGCATTGGATGTTCAAGGTCCATTATATGAGTGCGAACATGTGATATTCGGATTTTTGTTTTTGTGAGAGGTCACTCAGTATTATAGACTCTAGTTCCATCCAGGTTGCAGCGAAATTCATGATTTTGTTCTTTTTTATGGCTGCGTAGTATTCCATCGTGTATATGTACCACATTTTTTTAATCCAGTCCTCTTTTGATGGGCAGCATGGTTGTTTCCAGGTTCTTGCTATTGTGAACAATGCTGCGATAAACATACGTGTGCAGGTATCTTTTTTATAGAGTGATTTGTGTTCTTCAGGGTATATTCCCAGTAGGGGGATTGCAGGGTCATATGGAAGGTCAATTTTTAGAGCTTTTAGGAATCGCCACACTGCTTTCCACAGAGGTTGCACTAGTTTACACTCCCACCAACAGTGTAGAAGTGTTCCCTTTTCACCACACCCTCTCCAGCAGCTGTTATTTTTTGAGTTGTTGATAATTGCCATTCTGACTGGAGTTAGGTGGTATCTCAGTGTGGTTTTGATTTGCATCTCCCTGATGATTAGTGAGGTTGAGCATTTCTTCATGTGTTTGTTGGCTGCTCGAATGTCTTCTTTTGTGAAGTGTCTGTTCATGTCTTTTGCCCATTTTATAATGGGGTTGTTTGTTTTCTTCTTTTCAGTACGCTTCAGTTCCTTGTATATCCAGGATGTTAAGCTTTTGTCAGACCTAGAGTTGGCAAATA
>NW_007184179.1:0-1045 GCF_000164805.1 Carlito syrichta
AGCTGGCAAGTCAACTAGCAATGTAGGTAGCTAGCTAGTTAAGTCAGCTAGATAGGCACCTGGCTAGCTAGTGAGGTCAGTGAGTTAAATCAGCTGGGTAGACAACTGCCTGCTGGCTAGGTAGGTAGCTAGCAAGTTAATTGAGCTGGCTAGCCAGCTTTCTAGCTAAAGTCATCTGGGTAAATCAAATGGCTAGCCAAGTGACTAGATAGGTAGCCAGCTATTTAATGCAGCTGTCTATCAAGCTTACTTGCTGGTTAAGTCAGCTAGTTAATTTCCCTGGCAACTAGCTGTCTAGTTAGTTGTCAGCTCATTAAGTCAGTTGGCTATTCAGCTGGTAAGGTAGGTTAAAAGTTAGTTAAGTCTGATGGCTAGTTGTCAGTCTAGCTAGTTATTTCAGCTAGTTAAGTCAGCTGGCTTGATTGGACAATAGATATATGTAAGCTAGTCGTGTCAGCTAGCTAGCTAGTTAAGTCAGGTGATTAAGTCATCTTGCCAGTTTGTTAAGGCAGCGAGTTAAGTCAGCTGGCTAGTCAGTTAGCCAGGTAGTTAAAAAACCTAGTTTTGTCAGCTTACTAGCCAGCTGGTTAGCTAAGTAGCTAGGTAGCTAAGTCAAATGGCAAACCAGCGGGCTAGTTAGGTAGCAAGCTATTTAAGTCAGTTGGCTATCCAGCTGGTTAACTAGGTAGCTAGGCAGTTAAATCAGCTTGTTAGCCAGCTGGCTAGCTAGTTATGTTACATTGTTCAGTCTGCTTACTTGACAGATGGCAAGCTAGGTAGCTAGATAGTAAAGTCAACTGTATAGCCCATTGGCTAGATAGTTAAGTCACCTAGTTAAGTCAGCTGGCTAGTCGCCTGGTTAGATATGCAGCAAGATAGTTAATTCTGCTAACTATCAGGCCAACTATGTAAGTCTGCTAGTTATGTCAGGTGGCTTGACAGCAGACTAGCTAGGTATTGAGATAGTTAACTCAATTGACTTGCCAGATGTCTAGCTAAATAACTCAGCTAGTTAATTCAGCTGGCTAACCAGCTAGCTAGCTAG
>NW_007184180.1:0-710 GCF_000164805.1 Carlito syrichta
ATCTGATCACAAATTAGGCAAAGTGGGGAACAAACGGAGGCTCAAACTTTACCTGTATGACATCCACTTGTATACCTAATCCTGAATTTTACCCCACATCTTTAAATAAAAAAATATATATAAATTTTAAAAGGAAATAAAAAAGAGTGAAAAAAAGATCACCAGTAAGAATTAGCATCTTTTCTTGTTTATTGAATTTATATATCTGTCTTGTGAATTGATAACTTTTGTCTTTTTTTTCTTTTTGATTATTCATCTTACTGGTATATAGAAATTACATCAATTTTTTTTATGATATGTTTTGTGATCTTAACAATTTTCATCTAGTTAAATCTGTCATTCTTTTCTATTATGGCCAAAGGGATTGAATATCATTCAAAATATTTTACAGTTTTCATTTTGTGCTTCAGCCCTTTGTAAATAAATAATTTCCTATAGTGTATAATGTAAGGGAAATTTTTAACTAGTCAATATTTTTCTCAAATAAGCAAGTATGTCTTCATACAATGCTTCAGATATTTATGGATTAAAACAAAATCAGTAAACTATGGCCTGCCCCCTGTTTTTGAAATTAAAATTTTACTAACAAAAAAGAAACATGGAGACGGGGCAAGATGGCGACGGCATAGGTGAACTGGTGAGATTCTCTGATCGTGAGTTCCCAAAAAGGCTATCACTTCGCTACCCCCATCCCCCAGCCCACCACCACC
>NW_007184181.1:0-674 GCF_000164805.1 Carlito syrichta
CACTCCAAGAGAAGTGGGTCTCTGTCCTTCCCGTTGGCTCCCGCGCATGGGTTTGGAGAAGGTTTTCCGTTTTCCTCGCAGTAGAGGCACTGTCTATGATCAGAGCACTCTGAAATTCTCACTAAAAGGTTTGGCTACTTTTCAAGGAGACTCTGTGGCAAGAACAAATGCCAGGGTGCTCTCCGCAAAGTTGAGTGGTGAATGTTGGTGGTGAGAAGTAAAGGAAAATTATAGAACCCTAAGGGAAGCAAGCTAAATCGTTGGCTATGGACAGCTAGGAAGCGTATCCCCGCAATCAAAGCACACTTCATTGTGGACCAAAACGACTCCCGCTAAGGGTAGGCCAGGCATGGAATCTCCCCCCTCTCATCCAGCACTTTGGCAGACTGAGGAGGGAAGATGCTGGAGCCCAGGAGTTGAAACATGACTGTGTAACCTCAGGCAGCCTCATCTCTATCTCCAAAATGTCATCAATGAGCTGGGCATGGAGACATAGGCTTTTCGTTGCAGCCGCTTGGGAGGATTGCCTGAGCCCCGGAGGTCTACCCTGTGGTCAGGTATGGTTGTACCACTCTAGTACCGTCTGGGCCTCAGAGTGAGGCCCTGACTCAAAGAGAAACGCCACCCACAGATGCGGAAAATATATTTGCGAATGTACATCTGACAAGGGATGA
>NW_007184182.1:0-976 GCF_000164805.1 Carlito syrichta
AGGACATCATAGTTTCAGAGCTACGTTCTCAAAACCATACAAATGTTCATCCACGAGTTTCAAAAACATATTTGAGAGTCATCAGAAAATGACGAAATATGAATAACGTACATTCACATGGCTGCATGTAGGAAACCAAATGTTTCTCAAAACCAAATTCATGCTTAACATGATATGATCTCCTATACTGCGATAAAAGAAGTAAAACAAGCTACTTTTTTCGAAATACAGGCAAATAGGCTAAAATGAGGTTAAAGTATTACACCTTGATACTTAAGTTAATATTTACCTTCAGCTAAATGCCAGAAATTTCGTTTTTTTAGTCAGATAGTAAGCATAAAAAGAACAATTTTATTATGATTTTGGTATGCTTCCTCCATTAAACACTTAAGGTTGTATGATTGCCAACTTAGAGAATATAATGAAGAAACTTATACCCCTTTACTAATGAATATAGAAAAGGCCAAAATCACCTCAATTGCTTTTTCTAACAATAGGCACAAAAGCAGTGTTCTGTTTAACTTGGTTGTCGCTAAGACTTTGTCATGCCTGTGTACATCAGTGATATTGGTCTGTGGTATTCTTTGCTTTTACTTTGCGTGTGTCTGTCTTGTTTTCCTATCAGAGTCGTTCTGGGCTCATATAGTCAGTTGGGAATTATTTCTGCCTCTTCGATTTTTGTGAAGAGTTTAAATGAAACTTATATTTGCTTTTCAACTGCTTGCACAAATTCAGCTGTGAAGCCATCAGGCCCTAGGCTCTTTCTTCCTCCCTCTCTCTTTTCGTTACCTTGCTTTCTGCTTTGCTTTGTTTTGTTTTGTTTTTTGAGTTGGACTCCCCATCTGTTGCAGGCTGAAGGGCAGTGCACTGACCATTCTTCTGCTTTGGATCCTCTGCTTTATTTTACACAAAACTGTTTGCTGAGTCAAAGATTGAGTGAATGATGAGCCTTCACTCTTCAAGGGAATGTTGGTGC
>NW_007184183.1:0-525 GCF_000164805.1 Carlito syrichta
TCCTTTCCATCTCTTTCAATACTTTTCCATTCCTTACCTTTTAATTCCTCTACATTCCACAGCATTCCATTGAATTCCATCCCATTCAACTCCTCTCCATTCCATTACTCTGCATTCCATTCCTCTCTTCTCCATTCCATTCCCTTTTTATCCATTACATTCCTCTCCGTCCATTCCATTCTATTCAATTCAACTCGATTCTATTCCTCTTCATTCCATTCCTCTCCATTCCATTGAAGTGCATTTGATTCAACTCCATTCCACTCCTCTTCTTTCCATTTCTCTCCATTCCATTCCATTCCTCTCCATTCCATTCCTCTCAATTCCATTTCTCTCCATTCCATTCCACTCTTCTTCATTCCATTCCTTTCCTTTCCTCTCCTTTCCATTCCATTCAAATCCTCTCAATTCCATTTTATTACCTTTTTCCCTTTCCATCGCATTCCTCTAACTTCAATTCCATTCTTTCCATTCCTTTCCCTTCTTTACCATCCGATTCCTTCTTCATTCCCTTCTATTCCTCTC
>NW_007184184.1:0-434 GCF_000164805.1 Carlito syrichta
TTCCATTTGTGTCCTTTCCATTTCTATCTTCCAGTCCATTCCTTTAAATTCCATTATTCTTAAATCCATTTCATTCCATTCCATTCCTCTCCATTCATTTAGATTCCATTCTGCTCCTTTCCATTCCTCTCCATTTCATTCCTGTCCATTCCATTCCACTCCATTCCATTCCATTCCATTCCATTCCTTTCATCACCACTCCATTCCATTCCATTCCATTCCTTTCATCACCACTCCATTCCATTCCATTCCATTGCTCTCCATTACATTCCTCTCCATTACATTCCATTCTATTCCTTTCCACTCCTTTCCTCTCCATTCAGATCCAGTCCAATTCATTCCTCTTCATTCCAATTCTCTTCATTCTATTCCTCTCTATTCCAATCATTCCATTCCATTTCTCTCCATTCCATTCGTCTCCATTCCATTCAATT
>NW_007184185.1:0-563 GCF_000164805.1 Carlito syrichta
GCCAGCTGATTTAATTAGCTGAATTAACTACCTAGCTACTTAGCAAGGCTGCTGACTGAAGATAGTTGGCTAACTAGGTAGCTACCTAGCTGCCAGCTGATTTAAATGTTTAGCTAACTAGCTAGCTACCTAGCTACCAACCTGACTTAAATAGTTAGCTGCGTAACTAGCTAGCTAACTTAACCAGATAGCTAACTTGTTACCTTGCCCGTTATCTAATATGTTAGCTAGCTGACTTAATCATCCGACTTAACTCTTTAGGTAACAAGCTTACTAGGTGGCTCAAGCAGCTGACTTAAACTGTTAGCTAACTAGCTGGCTAGCTGACTCATGTACCTGATAACACCTTTGCTAACTAGCTAGCTAGCCTACTCAGTCAGCTCACTCAACCCATTTGCTAACTAGCTACCTAGATGACTCAAGCAGCTGACTTAACCAATTAGTTAATGAGCTAACTACCTGACTCAACCTGCTGACTTAACCCGCTAGCTAACTACCTAGCCAGCTGTCTTAACCAGCTGACTTAATTAGAAAGCTGACTTAACTTGCTGTATTAGGTAGGT
>NW_007184186.1:0-1083 GCF_000164805.1 Carlito syrichta
TTGATTACTGTAAACATAAAGTTTGAAGTCTGGAACAGCAATAGCTCCTCCTTTGTTTCTTTTGATAAGGATTCTTTTCACTATTCACGATTGTTTAGGGTTTCATATGAATTCTTTATTATAATTTCCATGTCTGAGAAAGTGATGTTAACTTAAAGGTTATTTCAATGTATCTGTAGGTTGCCTAAAAGGCTAATATTTAAATTAAAAGATGTAAGCATGCCAGGGAAACAAGCAGGTCCTCCTGCCCTTTTTGACATCAGCCTCAAGCAGGTCCTCCTGCACTTTGACATCATAATGGGAGGGACCTTGACTACTGAGCAATCTTTAGGTTTCAAGGACTTGTGTACAGTACTCTGCCAAATGTGGAAGACATGGTGGTTTCATTCCCAAGAACTGAAGGAAACTAGGTGTTCACACCTATCCATAAACTTCTCCAGGGATAAGTGGCCATTCACGAATTCCCTGAATGAGGTAGTGTTTTTTTTTTTTGTTTGTTTTTTTAAGCAGGATTGATTGAAAAGACAGAAAAGCTCCCACAGTAGTAGGGGAAATGAAGGGGTTGCCCACGAGGTAGTCTGTTATTATTGTGGGTCACAGTGTTCTGTTGTAGCTTGGTTATAGCACAAGCAATAATATTTTAGCACTTTCATTAGATTAGAAACTTTTGGTTGTTGTTAATATTATTGAACAGCCTTTGAGCAGTTTTCCTCTCAGGATTTGGACATAGTTTTAGCTAAGATCAAAGATAACATCCAGAATTGTCAATTATCTAAATTTTTATACTACTGAGGAGCCCAAATACTTACTTCTTTGTAAATTTCCATGTTATTTTGGTTTATAAATATTGGGACCCAGATTGTTTTTTCGGTGTGCCTGATTTTAAATGCCTGTTGATTAAAAGTATCAGATTAATCTGAGACTTTGTTGCATAGTACAGCATTATGTCTTAGGTAGAGAAAATACTAGGTGATTCAATGGAAATTCACTTTGAAAAATATAAATTGGTTTGAAACATAAGGGGAATGTGATTTTATAATTCCTTCAAATATGTAGGGGAATCTTTTCTCAAAGGATTGCATT
>NW_007184187.1:0-744 GCF_000164805.1 Carlito syrichta
GATTCTTTTCACTATTCACGATTGTTTAGGGTTTCATATGAATTCTTTATTATAATTTCCATGTCTGAGAAAGTGATGTTAACTTAAAGGTTATTTCAATGTATCTGTAGGTTGCCTAAAAGGCTAATATTTAAATTAAAAGATGTAAGCATGCCAGGGAAACAAGCAGGTCCTCCTGCCCTTTTTGACATCAGCCTCAACTTTGACATCATAATGGGAGGGACCTTGACTACTGAGCAATCTTTAGGTTTCAAGGACTTGTGTACAGTACTCTGCCAAATGTGGAAGACATGGTGGTTTCATTCCCAAGAACTGAAGGAAACTAGGTGTTCACACCTATCCATAAACTTCTCCAGGGATAAGTGGCCATTCACGAATTCCCTGAATGAGGTAGTGTTTTTTTTTTGTTTTGTTTTTTTAAGCAGGATTGATTGAAAAGACAGAAAAGCTCCCACAGTAGTAGGGGAAATGAAGGGGTTGCCCACGAGGTAGTCTGTTATTATTGTGGGTCACAGTGTTCTGTTGTAGCTTGGTTATAGCACAAGCAATAATATTTTAGCACTTTCTTTAGATTAGAAACTTTTGGTTGTTGTTAATATTATTGAACAGCCTTTGAGCAGTTTTCCTCTCAGGATTTGGACATAGTTTTAGCTAAGATCAAAGATAACATCCAGAATTGTCAATTATCTAAATTTTTGTACTACTGAGGAACCCAAATACTTACTACTTTGTAAATTTCCATGT
>NW_007184188.1:0-3230 GCF_000164805.1 Carlito syrichta
GAGCTAGTTAAGTCAGTTGGCTAGCCAGCTGGCTAGCTGGTTAATTCAGCTATTTAAGAGAGCTGGCTAGCCAACTGGCAAGATAGGTAGCTAGTGTTTAAGTCAGCTGGATAGCAACCTTGCTAGCTAGGGATGTCAGCAAGTTAAGTCAGCTGGCTAGCCAATGGGGTAGCTGGTTAAGTCAGCTAGTTTAGCCAGCTGTATAGCCAGTTGGCTAGGTAGGTAGCAAGCTAGATATGTCAGCTTGTTAGCCAGCAGGCTAGCTGTTCAATTCACCTAGTTAAGTCAGCTGGCTAGCCTGCTGGCTAGGTAGGTAGCTAGCTAGTTAAGTGAACTGGCTATCCAGCTTGCTAGCTTAAGTCCATTAGGTAAGCCAGCTGGCTAGCCAGCTGGCTAGATAGGTAGCCAGCTTGGTAAGTCAGATTTTTAACCAGCTAAGTAGCTGGTTAAGTTAGCTAGTTAAGTCAGCTGGCAACCACCTGGCTAGCTAGTTAAGTCAAATCATTAAGTCAGTTGGCTAACCAGCTGGTTAGCTAGTTAAAAGCTAGTTAAGTCAGATGGCTAGCCATTTGGTGAGCTAGTTATTTCAGCTAGTTAGGTCAACTGGCTAGCTAGGAAGCTAGCTATATAAGTGAGCTAGTTATGTAACCTAGCTACCTAGTTAAGTCAGCTAGTTAAGTCAGCTGTCTAGATAGATAGATAGCTAGATAGCTAGCTAGTTGAGCCAGCTAGTTAAGCCAGCTGGCTAGCTACATAGCTAGTGGTTAAGTCAGCTAGTTAAGTAAACTTGCTAGCTAGTTAATTCAGTGAGTTAGGTCAGCTGGATAGCCAGCTGCCTAGCTGCTTAGCTAACTAGTTAAGTCATCTAGCTAGCCAGTTAACTAGCTAGTTAAGTAAACTAGTTATGTCGGCTGGTAAGCCAGCAGGCTATATAGTTAGCTAGCTAGTTAAGTCAGTTGGCAAGCCAGCAGGCTCAGTAGGTAGCTAGCTAGTTAAGTAACCTGGCTATCCAGCTGGCTACCTATGCAGTTAGGAAGTTAAGTAAACCTGCTAGCCAGCTGGCTAGCTAGTTAAGTCACCTAGTTAAGTCACCTAGTTAAGTCAACTGGCTAGACAGCTGACTAACTATGTAACTAGATAGTTAAGTCAGCTGTCTAGCCCACTGGCTAGCTAGTTAAGTCACCTAGTTAAATCAGCTGGCAAGCCATCTAGCTAGTGGTTAAGTCAGCTAGTTAAGTTCGCTGGCTAGCCACCTGGCTAGGTAGGTAGCTAGCTAATTAAGTCAGCTGGCTCACTGGCTGGCTAGCTAGATAAGTCAGCAAATTAAGTAGAGCTGGCTAGCCAGCTGGCTAGCTAGGTGTCTAGCTTGTGAACTCAGCTGGCTAACTCAATGGCTATCTAGTTAATTCAGCTAGTTAAGTCACCTGGTTAGCTGGCTGGCTAACTAGGTGGCTGGCAATTTAAGCCGGCTGGTTAGCAGGCTGTTCAGGTAGGTGGCCAGCTATTTAAGCCAGCTGGCTAGTTAAGTCGACTGTCTATCCAGCTATCCAGCCAGCCAACTGCATATTTATTCCAGTTGGTTAGTCAGCTGGTGAGCCTGATAGCTAGCTAGCCGGCTGCCTACCCAACTAGCCAGCCAGGTAGCTAGCTAGTTAAGTCAGCAGGCTAGCCGTCTAGTGAACCAGTTAGCTAGCTAGTTAATTCAGCTGGCTATCAAGCTAGCCAGCCAACTAGCCAGTCAGGTAGTTACATCAGTTAGCTAGACAGCTAGCTATTTAAGTCAGCTAGCAAGTCAGCTAACTCTTCAGCTAGCTAGTTAAGTCAGCTAGCAAGTCAGCTTGCTAGTCAGCAAGCTAGTTAAGTCAGTTAGCTAGTCTGCTAGCTAGTCAGCTAGATAGTTAAGTCAGCTAGCCACCTAACTAGCCAGTTAGCTGACTAGTTAAGTCATCTACCTAGACAGCAAGATAGTTTGTTTTGGTAGCTAGCTATGTCAACTTGTAGCCAGCTAGCTAGTCAGCTATCTAGCTAAGTCAGCTGTCATATCAGCTAGTTACTTAGCTAACAAGTTGCCTAATGACTCAGCTAACTGGTCAGCTATCTACTGGGCTCTCTTGTTTTCCATCAAGTCAGATAGCTAGTCAGCTCACTCGCCTGCCAACCGGTCAGCAATGTAGAGTGCTCGCTTGACGGCTAACAGGTCAACTAACTTGTTGGCACACGCACAGTATGACAGGTCAGTTAACTAAGCGGCTTGTTTGCCAGCTGACTAGTTCAGTCAGCTCACCAGTTGGCTCGCTCGCCGGCTGAATAGTTAAGCCAGCTCACCCGTCAGTTCACTCACCAGATGACTAGTTAAGTCTTCTGACCAGTCGGTTCACAAGCCAGCTGACTAAAGTCACCTGACTAGTCAGCTCACTCACCAGCTGACTAGTAAAATCAGTTGACCAATCGGCTCACTAGCCAGCCGACTAGTTAAATCAGCTGACCAGTCAGCTCTATCAGCAGCCGATCAGTTAAGTAAGCTGACCAGTCAGCTCACTCGGTGGCCGACTAGTTAAGTCAGCTCACCTATCAGCTAACACACCATCCAACTAGTTAAGTCAGTTAACCAATCAGCTGACTAGCCGGCCAACTAGTTAAGTCAGCTAGCCAATCACCCGACTAGATGGCCAACTTGTCAGCTGACCGGTTATGTCAGCAAACTAGTCGGCTGAATAGTTAGGCCAGCTAACTTGTCAGCCAAGTAGTCGACCGACTAGTTAGGTCATCAAAATAGCCAGCCAACTACTTAAACGAGTTATCTAGTGGGCCAACTACTCAGTCAACTAGTTAACTCAGCTAAATAGACGGCCGACTAGTCGGCCGACATGTTAAGCCAGCTAACAAGTCGGCCGAGTAACCAACCAATGTGGTAAACCTGATAACTAGTCAGCCGACACATCAGCCAACAAGTTAAGCCACCTAGCTAACTCATTAAACAGCTAGTTACATCAGCTAGTTAACTCCCCAGCTACATAAAATAGTTATCTAACTGGTTAACCAATACGTTAAGTTAGCTATCTCGTTAGTCAACTAGTTAAGTCAGCTAGCTAAGTCAAGTAGCTAGATATCTAGCTAGCTAAGTCAGGTAGCTAAGTCAGCTAGCTCACTAGTTAGCTAACTATTTAAGTCAGCTACTTAAGTCTTCTACCTATGTAGTTAGCTTATTAGGTAATTCAGCTAGTCCTTCA
>NW_007184189.1:0-734 GCF_000164805.1 Carlito syrichta
TAGTTAAGTCAGCTAGCCAATCACCCGAGTAGATGGCCAACTTGTCAGCTGACCAGTTATGTCAGCAAACTAGTCGATTGAATAGTTAGGCCAGCTAACTTGTCAGCCAAGTAGTCGATCGACTAGTTAGGTCATCAAAATAGCCAGCCCAACTACTTAAACGAGTTATCTAGTGGGCCAACTACTCAGTCAACTAGTTAACTCAGCTAAATAGACGGCCGACTAGTCGGCCAACATGTTAAGCCAGCTAACAAGTCAGCCGAGTAGCCAACCAATGTGGTAAACCTGATAACTAGTCAGCCGACACATCAGCCAACAAGTTAAGCCACCTAGCTAACTCATTAAACAACTAGTTACATCAGCTAGCTAACTCCCCAGCTACATAAAATAGTTATCTAACTGGTTAACCAATATGTTAAGTCAGCTATCTCGTTAGTCAACTAGTTAAGTCAGCTAGCTAAGTCAAGTAGCTAGATATCTAGCTAGGTAAGTCAGGTAGCTAAGTCAGCTAGCTCACTAGTTAGCTAACTATTTAAGTCAGCTACTTAAGTCTTCTACCTATGTAGTTAGCTTATTAGTTAATTCAGCTAGTCCTTCAACTAGTTAAATAGTTAGCTAACTATTTTATTCAGGTAGTTAAGTCAACTAGCTAACTAGTTAAGTCAGTCAGTTAATTCAGCTAGCTAATTCAGCTAGATAAGTCAGATTTCTTCTTAAGACAGCTGGTTAAGATA
>NW_007184190.1:0-1054 GCF_000164805.1 Carlito syrichta
ATACTGTCATACTATCAATACTGATAACTTTATTACTGAAGTTTTAGCACTGGGGTCTCACATTGTTGCCCAGGCTGGTCTCAAACTCCTGGGTTCAAGCAATCCTCCTATCTGGGCCTCCTAAAATGCTGGGATTACAGGCACGAACCGTGGTATCTGGCTGTGGCTCTTTATCTAAAATTCTGCTCATAACAAAAATGTCCTCCCCTCTTGTCTAACCCGATGGATATGCAGTGTGTCTTTCTGTGTCTCCCATGCTTGCCTTGCTGGGCAGTGTGGCTTGACACACATTTTCAAGTTGGTCCCTTAGAGGCCAGAGCACCCCCCTACCCTGACCACTGACCTGCAGGTTTGAGCCAGGAAGTCCTGAACACCATTCTCACCCCATCACTCTGCTCACCACAACCACGGCCGCTCCTGGGAGCCTCACTCTCACCTGCAGCCCCCATCTCCACAGTCTGCTGCATGTGGAGGTGATGTTTTGGCTTTTCCATGGTGAGCAATGGTTGCTGGGATGTGCAGGGTGCCTCAGTGTCTGCAGGGGCATGTGTGATAGCAGTGTGAAAACAGCCTCATCAGGCTAGACCAGGAGTGGTGCTGATGGAATGTGGGGTGGGCTGGGTGCTCTCAGGTGTTTCCTCTGTACTGGTGCCCTGGCCCAGAAGGCTGAGACCCACTCGCTTCCTGTGACCCTTTCGGACTCTCCCATGACCCCCACCAGCCCCAAAGACCCCTTGCTCTCCTTTCGTCACTTGTGGGATGTGAAGGGTTTACCTGTGCAGTGAAGACAGTTTCTGCAGGACTGTCCTCCTTGCCGGTCCTAGTCTGTCATGGCTACCATAGCAAAATGCCCTAAACCTGACAAAGGAAGTCGATGTAAGGAGAGCACTAAACAGCAACAAAGTACCATCAATCAGGAACTTAGAAACAACAGAACTGTCTCTCTCTCAGTTCTAGAGGCTGAAGTCCAAGATCATCACACTGGTGGTGCCACATCTGGTGAGGACACCCTTTTAGTTTGCAGATGGCAGTGTCTTTCACTGTGTCCCCTGTG
>NW_007184191.1:0-711 GCF_000164805.1 Carlito syrichta
ATAAGGCAAGTAGTATCAGACGGCATAATAAGGGAAGTAGGATCAGACGGCAATATTAAGGAAGAATGATCAGACGGCACTAATAACACAAGCAGTATCAGACGGAACTAATAAGGCAAGGAGTATCAGACGGCACTAATAAGGAAAGATGAATCACACAGCACTAATAAGGCAAGGAGTATCAGACGGAACTTATATGGCAAGGAGTATCAGACGGAACTAATAAGGCAACGATTATCAGACGGCACTACTAAGGCAAGGAGTATCAGACGGCACTATTAAGTCAAGGAGTATAAGACGGCAATAACAAGACAAGGAGTATCAGACGGCACTATTAAGGCAAGTAGTATCAGACGGCACTAACAAGGCAAGTAGTATCAGACGGCACTAACAACGCAAGTAGTATCAGACGGTACTAACAAGGGAAGTAGTATCAGATGGCACTAAAAAGGCAAGTAGTATCAAACGGCACTAACAAGGCAATTAGTATCAGACAACATTAAAAAGGCTGTTAGTATCAGATGACTTAAAGAAGGCAAGTAGTATCAGACGACACAAAGAAGGCAAGTAGTATCAGACGACACTAAAAGGGCAAGTTCTATCAGACAACAATAAGATGACAAGTAATATCAGACGACAATAAGAAGGCAAGTAATATCAGACGACAGTAAGAGTGCAAGTAGTATCAGACGGCACTAAGAAGGCAAATAG
>NW_007184192.1:0-818 GCF_000164805.1 Carlito syrichta
TGGTGAACACATGTCATTGTACAGTCATCAAAACCTAGACAATGTACAACATCTACAGTGAACCCTAATGAAAACACAGTGGACTTTGGGTGATGATGTGTGAATATAGTTTCATCAGTTTTGATAATGTCCCCAGGTGGTGCAGGATGTTGAAAGTGTCAGATTTTGGGCATGTGCAAAGTCAGAGAGTTTATGGGAACTCCTTGGGATTTCCACTTACTTTGGCTGTGAACCTAAAACTACGCTAAAAAATAAAGTTTACTAATTAAAAAGTATATACACATATATCCTTTGACATTGTTAAAATTTACTTCATTCAATCTGTCCATTTATTTTACTGCTAGCTCTACCCTAGAGGTGATCAAATAAATAAATGCATCTCTTCTTTTATATTGTTGTTATTGATTCTAAATATCTATCCAATTATTAAGGAGTCTGAGAAACCTTTTTCTCTTTAATACCTGTGTTATTTATTGTTTCAGATTAAAGGTAATGGCTAGTGACATAATGCCTATCTCCTAAATTAAAGAATTGAGAATCTGTGATTCATTCCATCTCAGTACATCCATCTTCTCTCTCCTGGGATCTACATGGTGGTTGTTCCCTGGGTAACTCCAATTAAGTCAGCATGTACATGAGCCAAGACTCAGATGCTTTGAACTTGTGCCTGTTGAAATCATCCTCTTTGCTCTTAGTAGATTCACCCTCTTCAGCTACCTACTTTATAAATTTTATCTTAGTGTTACATTCTAGAAGATACAAACATATTTAACGACTCAGTCACCCTTGACCAAGAGCAAGTTAAAGTATTTTCCTGA
>NW_007184193.1:0-703 GCF_000164805.1 Carlito syrichta
CTGAGCCACCGAGCCTGTTCCATCTACTTTTAGAATAAAAGTCTCTTTTATAACCTATCTTGGTCAGCTTAATAGGGGAAAGAATTTACAACAATGTAGTTAGAAATATCAGTAGGGCTTTTCTGGTTGATATCAAGCATTTAAGGTTTCTAATTTCCCTTTTAAGATTTGTGAAAAATGTTAAAGAATATAGGTCAAATATATGCCAGATTCCAAAAAGAGTTTCCAAAGAGTCACAGGGAGTTCATAGGAAAGCAACGCTCTCAGGAAGAATGATATAAACGTGCTGGAAAATGTGTAACACATTCTCATTTCTCCCTCTCTCTTTCTCTCTCTCTCACAGAATCTAAAGAAAAAAGGGAGCCCATGGGCCCCAAAGACAATTCTGAAGAGAGTTCTCTCAAAGTTTTCAATTTTTAGTACTGATCTTTTTATTTTTATTTTTTGTTTGAGTTGGAGTCTCACTCTGACACACATACTGGAGTGCAGTGGCATGCTCTCAGACACCGCAGCCTTGAACTGCTGAGCTCCAGCAATCTTTTTGCCTCAGCCTTTCAGGTAGCCAGAACTACAGGTGTGCGCTACCACGCCCGGCTAATGTTTTGATTTATTGTGAAGATCAGGTCTTGCCCATTGCTATTTTCTAATGTTATATTTCTGTGCGATCTATAAACTCCAATTTTGTATCACATTGGAGATTTGT
>NW_007184194.1:0-810 GCF_000164805.1 Carlito syrichta
GGTCATAATAATGAGGGGCAATTCAAAACCAAGTAGTCTGATTCCAAAGTTCATGCTTTTGACATGATAAAATCTGCCTTGCTCTATAAACATTTCATCATTTCAGTTTAAAAATATAAGGGAAAAATACAATTTTAAATATGCTTTTCACTCTGTGATGTGCTTAAATATTGCTATTACTGGCATAGCATCACCTTATACTGTCTCTTCTATTTGATACAAAAATTTCAATGTTTAATGCAATAAATGAAAGACTACTATAAACTGAATTGTGTCCCCTACATTCATAGGTTGAAGTCCTAACCTTTCCTTTATTTCTCCCTACCATGTAAAGATACATGAAAAGTTGATCATTTACAATCCAGAAGGAGATCCTTTACCAGAACCTGACCATGCTGGCACCTTGGTCTTCAATTTCAAGCCTTCAGAACTGTGAGAAATAAATGTTTGTTGTTTGTCACCTATTGTATTTTGTTTTGTTGACTCAAGCCAACTAAGAAACAGACTCTGTCACTATTACTTAATTTACAGTTCTTCTATTAAATTAAAATAAGTAACATGTATTTTTATTAGCGTATTTTTTCTTTTTTCTAATTTAGTTTTTTACCTAGCATAAAATTTACTCATATTATTAAGTGAACAATCAGTGATATTAAGTATATTCATAATGTTGTGCACGCATTGCCATCTGTCTCCACAACTGTTTTATCTTGTAAAATGTAAACTCTATACCTGTGAAATGGGAATTCTCATTTTCCTTTTCACCCAGCCCTTGGAAACCACTGTTCTGCTTTCTGTCACTATGATTTT
>NW_007184195.1:0-999 GCF_000164805.1 Carlito syrichta
CCTCCACAATTAAGCTGACCACCAGAGAAACTACCCAATTAAAGGGTAACAACACTGGAAAGCCCCCCAAACTCC
Source organism: Carlito syrichta (assembly GCF_000164805.1). NCBI lineage: Eukaryota > Metazoa > Chordata > Mammalia > Primates > Tarsiidae > Carlito > Carlito syrichta. The sequence continues at coordinate 76 of NW_007184195.1, forward strand.
TCCTCCCTTTGTGTAAAAGCATAAAAGGCATCTGCTTAAAGAAATCAGAGCCTCTGTATGTACTCCACTGTGTCGGCTTTTGACAGGTCCAGGCTCAAGCTTGTAAATAAAGACCCTCTTGAACTTTCATTGGAATTGGCTCTTGGTGGTCTCTCGGATTGAACATTCGGCCACTACAGTACAAACCAAAATATTTCTTTTCATGCTTTAACTAAATAATACAAATAATTGTTTTATTTTAGTCATATTATATTTAAGACCATAATTTAATCAAATAATCCCGGTCATTTCATTTCATCTTTTTGGGGAGGGGTGAAAGAAGTGATGGGGGATGTTTTACATAAATGTGAACCTAAAATATAATGCATGTATATGTTAATCTGAGTATGCATACGATTTATTATGTGTTACTAAGTCAATCACTTACATACATCATATTATTTAATTATAAAATAATCCTATGAGGAAGGCATTTATCATCAATATTTTAGAGATGAGAAAAGTGACTTGAAAGGACAGACTGAGAGCAAGGAAATGCATTTTTTATCTTGCAATGATGAGAAAATATGGCTACGTTCTGGAAAAATGCATAATTTAGGTAAAGACTAACTCTGCTGACTTTGTCTTTTCAGAAACACAGACTTCAAGCACGACCACCATTGTATACTCAGTGCATAGTGATCAGGACTCACCTCTTCCCTCAGAGTTTTCTGCCCAGTCCTCCTTGTGCCCTAAGGCCTGGCAGATTGGCAATCACTCTTGTAAAGGGAATTTACAAGTCCTAAGATTTACGCATTACAAAAGTTATGCAGATCACAGGACTTGTGACAACTCAGAAGGGGAAGCTAATGGAGATTCAATTCTCCTGTAGATTAGGTGCCCTCTGAGGGAATATCAAGAATTTCCCAAAGCTGCCCACTCAGA
>NW_007184196.1:0-4958 GCF_000164805.1 Carlito syrichta
GTACAAACCAAAAATATTTCTTTTCATGTTTAACTAAATAATACAAATAATTGTTTATTTTAGTCATATTATATTTAAGACCATAATTTAATCAAATAATCCCGGTCATTTCATTTCATCTTTTTGGGGAGGGGTGAAAGAAGTGATGGGGGATGTTTTACATAAATGTGAACCTAAAATATAATGCATGTATATGTTAATCTGAGTATGCATACGATTTATTATGTGTTACTAAGTCAATCACTTACATACATCATATTATTTAATTATAAAATAATCCTATGAGGAAGGCATTTATCATCAATATTTTAGAGATGAGAAAAGTGACTTGAAAGGACAGACTGAGAGCAAGGAAATGCATTTTTTATCTTGCAATGATGAGAAAATATGGCTACGTTCTGGAAAAATGCATAATTTAGGTAAAGACTAACTCTGCTGACTTTGTCTTTTCAGAAACACAGACTTCAAGCACGACCACCATTGTATACTCAGTGCATAGTGATCAGGACTCACCTCTTCCCTCAGAGTTTTCTGCCCAGTCCTCCTTGTGCCCTAAGGCCTGGCAGATTGGCAATCACTCTTGTAAAGGGAATTTACAAGTCCTAAGATTTACGCATTACAAAAGTTATGCAGATCACAGGACTTGTGACAACTCAGAAGGGGAAGCTAATGGAGATTCAATTCTCCTGTAGATTAGGTGCCCTCTGAGGGAATATCAAGAATTTCCCAAAGCTGCCCACTCAGAATGCATAAGAATTAAAGGGAGGAGCCTCTCCGTGGCTCAATCTGTAATCTCAGCATTTTGGGAGGCACAGGCGAGTGGATTACCTGAGACTTCAACTTCAAGACCCACCTGGGCAATTTGGCAAGACCTCGTCTCTACAATAAATCAAAAATTAGCTGGGTATGGTAGAGGGCACCTGTAGTTCCAGCTACTTGGAAGGCTGAGGTGGAAGGATTGCCTGTGCCCAGCAGGTCGAGGCTGTGGTGACTGGGAGCATGTCACTGCACTCCAGTCTGGGCGACAGAGTGAGACTCCAACTCAAAAAAAAAAAAAAAGAAAGAAAGGGAAAATGCATCCTCCATTAGCTCTCAGGAATGTTTTTCAGGAATTTACAGGAGCACTAGGACCTCATCAAGACCTTCTCTAGGGGTTATGAGAATATGGGCAAACATTAGCAGGTCTCTGTCACAGGATCTCCAAGACATTCCCAGATGGTCAATGCAGAAGTCATGGCAGCACACCTACCTGATTATGACACCCCCAAGGGAAAGGATTAAATCTCGGACTCTTATCACTTATCTAGAGTGTAGGCCCCTCCCTGTCTGTGGGAAGTGAAGCTTTCTTAAATAAATCTTCTCTCACCATTTTGTGTCACAATTTTTTACATTTACTCAGATCTCTAGGTTGCCAACGTGCACCTCTGGCTTGCCAGTTCTACCTGTGTTTTGTCTCCTTGTGCCTCTCCTTTCTCCATCCATCTACCCTCACCCTACCTGGACCCTAACAACACTGACCCCAGAAATCTGACTTCAAAGATGACAATCTTTTTTTTTTTGAGTTGGAGTCTCACTCTGTTGCCCAGATTGGAGTACAGTGGCTGCTTCCGGCCACTGCAGGCTCGACCTGCTGGGCTCCGGTGATCCTCCACCTCAGCCTTCCGAGTAGCTGGCATTACAGGTGTGCGCTACCACACCCGGCTAATTTTTTGATTTTGTTGTAGAGATGAGGTCTCACCTGCCAAGGAGGATCTCGAACCCACGGGCTCAGGCAATCCACTCACCTCAGCCTCCCAAAGGCGTGGGATTTCTGGCTGAGCCCCCGAGCCCGGCAAAGATGACAATCTTTAACTCAAACATATCAAACATAAACTATGTGAAACATACTTTATATATACAATTTCCTTTACTCCTCACAACAATTTTGCTTTATAGTCATAATGATAACCATTTTACAGATAGAGACTAATCTCAGAGATTATGTAATTTATCCCAAATCAAACAGCTAAAATGTGACAGTGCTGAAATGTTACCCCAAATGTTCAACTTTATATGTAATTTCAAATGAAGAATGTACCAAATGAAACCAGTTTCCTTACTAAGAAATCAAAGTACACTTTATTTTATTCACAAAAAACTAAAGAAGATTTGTTTAAAAATTAGTTTGAAACCCTTCTAATATTGGCTCAGTATAGCATTACAATTTTACATTGAGGACTAAATTTGACTTACATTAACCCTGTCAAAACAAAGTTTCCATTCTTTAGGAATCTGCTAATTTACTTTTTTTTAAATCAGTACCTTTTTCTTTGTCTTTTGACCACACATAGGCCATAGTAAAAAATCTCCAGAGTGAACAGTATGTCTATGTATCAGGAAATGAAAGGACCAATTTTCCTCATTCTCATTCTTTTGGCCACATGACATCCTAAGAACAGAGTATAATAGAACAAGTTTATGGTTTCTGAAGAGGACTGCAATTATCTAGACAATCATTGCTAGAATTCTGTCAGTTACCATGTCAGCTACCATGTAACATTTTTGCCATCTGTGTAGAATAAATCTCTCTAGTAAAGGGAGGACTCAAAAGGCAAAAAAAGCAACACAATTAAGTGGATAATATTTTCCTTTCTAAACTGTCATTATCCTCACTTACAAACAAAGAGTTCAACTCTGATTCAACCAATCAATATGCTAGGGGAATAAATACTTTGTACAGTACAGAAACAGACACCTTGCTTATGCTGGCATCATTACTCTACATCAATGTTAAAATAAAAGGTTTAGTACTTTACTTCTGATGACAGTGCTCTCCAGTAAGTTGAGGATCTGGGACTTGTTTCAGAGGGAAGAAAAGGAGGATACATGTAGGTAGTATCTGGTTATAAGAAATTGGCCAGGAGCATCAGCTCATTTTATATATCAGCAGCAGGAATGTTAAATCAGGATATTATCCAAAAATCTCTAATGATAAAATCTATATCCTCAGCTGAATTACTGAGCCATCCAGACCCAGACATTCATTACAGCTATAGAAAATCCTTTATCATGTAGCAATGCTATATATCTGAATTCTAGAAATCTATGAACTTTCATCCTCTTTCCCATACTTTACTGCTCACTAAACTTTCTTTGTCTATCCATCTATGAACACAGTTTAATCTGTGTTAGATCCAGCTGAATCTCAGATTCAAAACATGACTTCTAAGACTTGTGATCAGGCAGATGTGAAGACAGCAAGGAACACATTGTCTTCTTAGTGCCAATGCAGAACAGATAATCAAGTAGATAACATTAGCTAAAATGTCCTTTGCTGTCTTTTATATTCATTACTAGATGCTTAAAACCAAAATCTCCTCATTCTGGAAAGGTGCTAATAAGTATATGACTGGACGGGTAGTGGTGGATTAAGCCTGTAATCCCAACACTTTGGGAGGTGAGGCAAAAGAATTTCCTAAACCCCCTCCCGGGTTCACTTGGTGAGACTCCAACTCACCAAAATAAATAAATAAGTAAATGAATAACTAAATAAAAACTAAGCTATAAAACTAATATAATTATTTTGCAAACTACTATTATTTTAATAGTATAATATTTTACTTTATACATATTTTACAGAGCAGACTTTGCTTTGTGCTTTGTTAATATCCCATTTTACATAATTCCAATATAAGGGAATTTGCAAGGTTACTGGATATACTTATTCTTTCCTGTATGCACTTGAGAAGAATGATCATCCTCAGAAGATATATTTATTTCTTAAAATTAAAAACAATTCCGTTTTCATATTTATATTGTTCACCTGTGAACCTACTATAACTTCAGATTGAGTAAAATGGCCTCAAATTTTTTTTTTATTTGAGTTGGAGTCTCACTGTTGCCCAGATTGGAGTGCATTGGCCGCTCCCGGCCACCGCATCCTCGACCTCCTGGTCTCTGGTGATCCTTCTGCCTCAGCCTTCCACATAGCTGGATCTATAGGCGTGCACTACCACACCCGGCTAATATTCTTGATTTATTGTAGTGATGAGGTCTCACCTGCCCAGGCGGGTCTCGAGCCTGTGGGCTTAGGCAATCCACTCACCTCAGCCTCCCAAAGGCATGGGATTACAGGCTGAGCCAACAAGCCTGGCTGGCCTCAAAATTTTATTACTACAAAGCTACCAACTAAAAAGAATTGAACAAAATGTCCTTTTTTTAAATAAAAATATATCAAATAGCATGTGGTAAAAAATAAAGCATCTCTGGAATGAATAATACCTGAGAATATGACTCTTACTTACCAAGCAATTGGGAACTGCTATAGAATAAACACAATTATGTTCCACAGTGTAATTTTTTGGAGAGTTTGGTGATAGAACAGTACCTTCTGAACCTGTTGAGCGACTTCCATGGGGTGTTAGAAAAAAATGATAAAAATATCATTTTTAGAAAAAAATTAAAAATGCATTCTATGATTATCTTTTTGATATAAAAGAAGTCTACTGGATTTTAAGGAGAAAAATTTATTTTCATCTTTTAACAAGACTCTCCAATGTCAAATGTTAGAAAGCATTGTGCACAGATAAAACTTTAAATGTATTCAAAGATAGTGTTTCAGAAGTAAAGCATGCACTATAATGACATTATAATGATGTTGTCTGTAAAGATAGTAATGATGGTTTTGCTTTCATCTATGATCAGAGTGTGACATTGTCTTTTTTAAAATAATGATGAGAATTTACACATACAAATGAAAAATTATTTTACTTGCTGCCAAACTTCAAAACTCCACTCATATTTCTCTGATGATGCTATCATATAATTAAGCATTTCTATATGAGGGACATGGATGGTTATACAAATATGTTCACCCACTCATCTAAGTATTCTATTTTCTCATCAATCTTGATCAGCTTATAAAATTAGCCGTGATGTCAGAGAACTTGGTGAAGTTGCCTTGGGGCAGACTTATTTGT
>NW_007184197.1:0-774 GCF_000164805.1 Carlito syrichta
CGACCTCGTCTCTACAATAAATCAAAAATTAGCTGGGTATGGTAGTGGGCACCTGCAGTTCCAGCTACTTGGAAGGCTGAGGTGGAAGGATTGCCTGTGCCCAGCAGGTGGAAGGATTGCCTGTGCTTGGTGACTGGGAACGTGTCACTGCACTCCAGTCTGGATGACAGAATGAGACTCCAACTAAAAAAAAAGAAAGAAAGGGAAAATGTATCCTCCATTAGCTCTAAGGAATGTTTTTCAGGAATTTACAGGAGCACTGGGACCTCATCAAGACCTTCTCTAGGGGTTATGAGAATATGGGCAAACATTAGCAGGTCTCTGTCGCAGGATCTCCAAGACATTCCCAGATGGTCAATGCAGAAGTCATGGCAGTCACACCTACCTGATTATGACACCCCCAAGGGAGAGGATTAAATCCAGGGCTCTTATCACTTATCTAGAGTGTAGGCCCCTCCCTGTCTGTGGGAAGTGAAGCTTTCTTAAATAAATCTTTTCTCACCATTTTGTGTCACAATTTTTTACATTTACTCAGATCTCTGGGTTGCCAACGTTCACCTCTGGCTTGCCAACTCTACCTGTGTTTTGTCTCCTTGTGCCTCTCCTTTCTCCATCCATCTACCCTCACCCTACCTGGACCCTAACAACACTGACCCCAGAAATCTGGCTTCGAAGATAACAATTTTTTTTTTTTTTCTGAGTTGGAGTCTCACTCTGTTGCCCAGACTGGAGTGCAGTGGCCCGCTCCCGGCCACCACAGTCTCATCCTGCTGA
>NW_007184198.1:0-941 GCF_000164805.1 Carlito syrichta
ATAAATCAAAAATTAGCTGGGTATGGTAGTGGGCACTGCAGTTCCAGCTACTTGGAAGGCTGAGGTGGAAGGATTGCCTGTGCCCAGCAGGTGGAAGGATTGCCTGTGCTTGGTGACTGGGAACGTGTCACTGCACTCCAGTCTGGATGACAGAGTGAGACTCCAACTAAAAAAAAAGAAAGAAAGGGAAAATGTATCCTCCATTAGCTCTAAGGAATGTTTTTCAGGAATTTACAGGAGCACTGGGACCTCATCAAGACCTTCTCTAGGGGTTATGAGAATATGGGCAAACATTAGCAGGTCTCTGTCGCAGGATCTCCAAGACATTCCCAGATGGTCAATGCAGAAGTCATGGCAGTCACACCTACCTGATTATGACACCCCCAAGGGAGAGGATTAAATCCAGGGCTCTTATCACTTATCTAGAGTGTAGGCCCCTCCCTGTCTGTGGGAAGTGAAGCTTTCTTAAATAAATCTTTTCTCACCATTTTGTGTCACAATTTTTTACATTTACTCAGATCTCTGGGTTGCCAACGTTCACCTCTGGCTTGCCAACTCTACCTGTGTTTTGTCTCCTTGTGCCTCTCCTTTCTCCATCCATCTACCCTCACCCTACCTGGACCCTAACAACACTGACCCCAGAAATCTGGCTTCGAAGATAACAATTTTTTTTTTTTTCTGAGTTGGAGTCTCACTCTGTTGCCCAGACTGGAGTGCAGTGGCCGCTCCCGGCCACCACAGTCTCATCCTGCTGAGCTCCGGTGATCCTCCACCTCAGCCTTCCAAGTAGCTGGCATTACAGGCGTGTGCTACCACGTCCGGCTAATTTTTTGATTTTGTTGTAGAGATGAGATCTCACCTGAAAGGCACGGGGAACAGCCAGGAGGATGTCTCCCGAGATGGCGCCAACACTAGGGAACCTAACAAAGACAACAAAGGCC
>NW_007184199.1:0-786 GCF_000164805.1 Carlito syrichta
TGAGGTGTCTGGGGGGAATATGCAAAAGAGCTTCGAGGGAGACAATCTCTCATAACTTCACACCCAGAATATCCTAGCACAAAGACCTGGAGATCAGCATTTGATTCTTATATTTGCATAATGCCTCTCTCTGAAGAGCTTCTCACAGTTACCTTCATTTACTAAGTGCTTATTTACTGGGTGCCTACTATGTAGCCAGCACCATGTTAGGTGCATCAGAATTAAAAATGAAGAAGCAGCCCTGCCCTCAAAGGGATCTTGAACAGGTTTAATAAAGTGGAAGGGGGGAGGAGCAGAGTAGAGCACCTTTTTCCCATTCCACTGGTAGAGAATCTAAGTCCCCAAAAGTGAAATAATTCAAAAGACCTACCCTTAAGTCATATACCTTACCTATAGACATTACAGTGGATCTTTAGAGAAACAATGATGCCAGTCTAAAGTTATCCTCCAGGGCAGTTCTCTGCCGTGTACAAAAGGCTTCAAAGTCGACAAATATGAGGCTTGCTCAAGAGCTCAAAATACTCAAGTGGCATAGTCTGGACTTGAGCCCAGTTCTGATAACACATTCCTTATTCCCTCAATGTACTCATCATCCCTATTCGTTCATCTTCAAGATTCCTGAGGACAGTGGCAAACTCCTGCAAAGACCTTGCTGGAAAAGAGAAGGGGTACATGAGGTAGGGGAATAGTGATTGGGGAGCCTTTCCAGATCTGATGATTATGTATGTACTTAAATTCCGGGCATGGTAGTGCATGCCTGTAATTTGGCCTACTTTGGAAAGGCTT
>NW_007184200.1:0-836 GCF_000164805.1 Carlito syrichta
CAGAATATCCTAGCACAAAGACCTGGAGATCAGCATTTGATTCTTATATTTGCATAATGCCTCTCTCTGAAGAGCTTCTCACAGTTACCTTCATTTACTAAGTGCTTATTTACTGGGTGCCTACTATGTAGCCAGCACCATGTTAGGTGCATCAGAATTAAAAATGAAGAAGCAGCCCTGCCCTCAAAGGGATCTTGAACAGGTTTAATAAAGTGGAAGGGGGGAGGAGCAGAGTAGGGCACCTTTTTCCCATTCCACTGGTAGAGAATCTAAGTCCCCAAAAGTGAAATAATTCAAAAGATCTACCCTTAAGTCATATACCTTACCTATAGACATTACAGTGGATCTTTAGAGAAACAATGATGCCAGTCTAAAGTTATCCTCCAGGGCAGTTCTCTGCCGTGTACAAAAGGCTTCAAAGTCGACAAATATGAGGCTTGCTCAAGAGCTCAAAATACTCAAGTGGCATAGTCTGGACTTGAGCCCAGTTCTGATAACACATTCCTTATTCCCTCAATGTACTCATCATCCCTATTCGTTCATCTTCAAGATTCCTGAGGACAGTGGCAAACTCCTGCAAAGACCTTGCTGGAAAAGAGAAGGGGTACATGAGGTAGGGGAATAGTGATTGGGGAGCCTTTCCAGATCTGATGATTATGTATGTACTTAAATTCCGGGCATGGTAGTGCATGCCTGTAATTTGGCCTACTTGGAAAGGCTTAGCAGAAGATCGCTGGAGCCCAGCAGTCGAGGCTGCAGTGGCTGCTCCCAGCCACTGCACTCCAGTCTGGGTGACAGAGTGACTCCAACTCAAAAAAAAAAAAAAAATTCCTTGG
>NW_007184201.1:0-746 GCF_000164805.1 Carlito syrichta
AAAAAAAAAAAAAAATTCCTTGGCACATGTAGACACCTAAAATCAATTGCTTCCCAAGGCTCACTTTATCTTTTAAACACTAACCAGAAATGCAGGTTAATTCCACCTGGCATGCTAGCTAGCAAAGGATTTCTTCAAGGAAAAGGCCTGCAGGTCCTTAGAGTACCCAGGACTGGTGAGATGCTGGCAGGTTCCCAAGCCACAGACTGGAAGGGGCAGAGTTCCATTTAGGAGCTGAAGGATTTTCCTGCCCAGGTTTCAACCTCCTCAACCTTTGTCATAGGGTTGCGTCAGAACCCAGCCTTTTCTTTGTGCCAGAACTAAACAGTGTTGCTGGTGTTGGGGACCACATCTTTGGCCTCTTCTTGGGCTCCTCCTCTCTGATTCCTAAGGCCACTGTTAATAGAATGCAGCTTGCAGCATGGCACCCAGATGCAGGCAGTTGCCTCTACCTGAATTATTCATGAAGGCCATAAACATTAAGTGAAACAGGCCGGACTCAGTGGCTCAGCATATAATCCCAGCACTTTGGGAGCCCAAGGTGCATGGATTGTCTGAGCCCGCGGGTTCGAGACCTGCCTGGGCAACTTGACGAGACCTCATCTCTACAACAAATCAAAAAAGAGCCGAGCATGGTAGCGGACACCTGTAGTTCCAGCTACTTGAAAGGTTGAGGCAGAAAGATCGCTGGAGCCCAGCAAGTCGAGACTTCGGTGGCCGGGAGCAGCCATTGCACTCCAGTCTGG
>NW_007184202.1:0-4505 GCF_000164805.1 Carlito syrichta
TGCAGGCAGTTGCCTCTACCTGAATTATTCACGAAGGCCATAAACATAAAGTGAAACAGGCCGGACTCAGTGGCTCAGCGTATAATCTCAGCACTTTGGGAGCCCAAGGTGCATGGATTGTCTGAGCCCGCGGGTTCAAGACCTGCCTGGGCAACTTGACGAGACCTCATCTCTACAACAAATCAAAAAAGAGCCGAGCATGGTAGCGGACACCTGTAGTTCCAGCTACTTGAAAGGTTGAGGCAGAAGGATCGCTGGAGCCCAGCAAGTCGAGACTTCGGTGGCCGGGAGCAGCCATTGCACTCCAGTCTGGGTGACAGAGTGAGACACCAACTCAAAAACAAACAAAAAAAAAACATTTAAGTGAAACAGTCCTGAGGATATTCGGGACTCCCAGACTCTGGAAAAAGCCTCCACACATTCACGAGTTACAAAGAAGTATCTTCCCTGCTCTCAGCTGGCTCCCAATTGCCTGTGCTCACCCCTAGATCCTGGTGCTCTGTGTTGCAGCAGGAACTCAATAAGCATTTGAGGAATTAATTAATTCAATACAACTTTCTCAATTCTTTTTTTTTTTTGAGTTGGGAGTCTCACTCTCACCCAGACTGGAGTGCAGTGGCCGCTCCTGGCCACCGCAGCCTCGACCTGCTGGGCTCTGGCGATCCTTCCACCTCAGCCTTCCAAGTAGCTGGAACTACAGGCTTGCACTACCAACCCCGGCTAATTTTTTTGATTTATTGTAGAGATGAGGTCTCGCCTGCTCAGGCGGGTCTCGAACCCGTGGGCTCAGGCAATCCACTCACCTCAACCTCCCAAAGGCGCGGGATTACAGGCTGAGCCACCAAGCCTGGCTAACTTTCTCAATTCTTGCTCATTTAACTGGAGTCAACTGAGATGCCCAATGTATGAAAAACAACGTACAATGACAAGATGCTGGCAAATCCTTAGTGCTCAGGGCTACTTACAGATGGAAGCAGGTATGAAGAGTGACCCATCTCAGCCTCTTGCTAAGGAAACAAAATGGAAAGGCAGGGCCACGGTGGACCTGACAGTGAGCTCCTCATTATCTCTCAAGGTAGTGACAGCAACAAAGCTCAGTCAGCTGTTGCCAGGCCAGAACGTGGGGTAACAGAATAGAGTCTTGAACTTCAAAACAACCTGGAAAACTGGAACTTTAGATAAATTTATTTATATGGCAATTCAATTTTTAAAATGAGAGCCAAACAAAACGGGGTTGTATTCTGATATCAGGCTACGAGCTTCCAGTTTGCAACCTCTGATCTAATCCTCTCCTCAGCTACCTGCATTCTACTTTAGTTCGAAGCTGTTAGGATTGGGGTTGGCAGGAAGGATATCGCAAATACAGCCAGAAGAACAGCACTAAAGGCAGGTGGAGAGGAGAGCTCTACTACACAACTTCAAGCTTTCTCCTGTGTGCCGGAGGGTAAGGAAGGCAACACCAGAGCTCTGGGAGACCAGAGCAACCCCATCCTCACATAACACTGTCTCTTCACTACCACTCTGGGCTTCCATCTTTACTAACTTTAGAGAGATCCCATCCCATGAAAAAGGCTTTGCTAGGATGTTGAATGCTATGACAAACAACGTTGTGTTTACTTACCTATACACATCTCATCATCTATTTCTGCATCTCCTATGCACTGAAATTTAAATTCATTTAAGGAATCTGCAAACTTCTACTTCACTGAAAACAAATCTAGAGAGAAAAAGAAAAATCAGAAGTTACTGAAAGTAAATTGGCTTTCTGATTCGCTGCCCTTCTTGTTCCTTCTGTGAAAATGACAGCAAAAGATCTGTTCTGGTCCATTTAGAAGCACAAAATAAGCTGGGAGGCTGAGGTAAGTGGATTGCCTGAGCCCGCGGGTTTGAGACCCACCTGGGCAAGTTGGCAAGACCTCATCTCTACAATAAATCAAAAATTAGCCGGGCGTGGTAGTGTGCACCTGTAATTCCAGCTACTTGAAAGGCTGAGATGGAAGGCTCGCTGGAGCCCAGCAGGTCGAGGCTGCGGTGGCTAGAAGTAGCCACTGCACTCCAGTCTGGGCAACAGAGTGAGACTCCAACTCAAAAAAATAAATAAATAAATAATAAAAACAAACAAACAAACAAAAAAAACACACTCCACACATAGTATCTCTAACAAAAACTATCAGAGGCCCTGCCAAATGCAAAAAATAAACATTCATTTGAGATAATAATAAAAGCCAGTTATTATTCCTGAGCCTTCAGCTTCTGTTAAGGGTATGAAGCCAGCAAGTCACCTTTAAGTGGACCAGATCTGGTTGCTCAGTACAAATGTGCTTAACTTTATTCCATGTACAGCCTTCCTGCAGATTAGGTTAATCATTCAAATTACCCACATACACTGAAGAGGAAATGACATTATGTTCAAATTCCCAGAGGAGGAAAACAAGAGGCACAACTGGCAATAGGGCCCTGGCTCTAATGAGACATAGAGGAGGGGTATATATCCCAGCTCCACAGGCCAACTCAACCTTCTAGAAGAAAATCATCCATGAGTCTCACTACTGCTCTTTCTCAGCTCCCAGATTTGTCCCTCGAGGTGTGGGATCATGCCTTTCTTTCTATTGTGTTTGGTTTGTTTCCTCTCCATGGACCTGGTAGCATATCCTGCTCAGTGTGTGCTAAATAGATGTGCGTGGGGAGGGGCATTGGGTACAAACCCAACCCCAGTGTCTTTCCAGCAGTGACTGTTAATGGAAGAGCTAAGCATGGGCCATGCTGTTGTTCTTAGACCTGAGGCTCAGGCTACTGCATGGAGACCAGCAGCTCCTGCTGTGCAAAACACTCTGCCCTGCCTCAAAGAGGCACATGGGGTCGAGAAGAAGAACAACCATCTCAGGTCTCTTCCTGGTTCGGTCACTTTCATGGAATAGTCCTTGCCAAAAAGTTAAAAGTTGCTGGCAGAGGACTCGGGCATCTATCAAAACCAGCCAGCCCAGGATGAGGCTCTCTCTCAGAACACAAATCACTCCCTGGCAAGTCAAGAAAGAAACAGATGCATCTGAAATCAGAACACCGTGGGGAGGAAGGACAGAGGAGGCCATAGACAGGCAGGTGAAAAAAGTGAGAGAAGAAATATTCTAGAATGGAAGACAAAGCCCTCCAAGAGCCCCAAGAGGTGTGCCCATTGAGTGTGGGTGTGGTTGAACACATTCCTATTTTAGCAAGGAGTAACAACAGGTTTGACAATCCCCCACCTGACAATCCTCCTGTCTCCCCAGAAGGCAAGAATGACTCAAACCAGACAGTCACACCTCAACAAAATAGACAAAGGTGAAATGCAAGCCAGGCTTGGGAAAGCTCCCAGCACACATCTGAGCAGCCACTCAACTGGGGCAGCTGCCAGGGATGATTGGGGAGTGGCTGGTACCCCACAACAGGACCTCTGTGGAGCCTCTGCACAGGAGGACCATTTATCCAGGGGCAGGGCCTGCCACCTTATGACCTGATTTCACTTTTCAGTGACACAGAACACACCCTGCCACATTGCAAATCTGAGAAGCCATGGAGGCCCCATGAGGCCAAGGAAGAGGCCAATCCCTTTGATGGAAGACTGGGCCATGGCCACTGGAGACAACAATGGGCTGCAGATTGGTGAGGACAGCTGGGCAGGGTGAGAATCCCAGTGACAGGAACTGAACAGGAACTTGCCTCAGGCTTAATTGAGGAATGTTTTGGTAAAGCTACAGTGGACACCTGTCACCTTGTGTGTTCAAAATCCATTCCCCAAACTTTGGGGCAGCATCTCAAGCTAGTCAAGGAGAACCTCCCTTCTCTACTTGTATTCTCTGGGGTGCTGGTTCTAGGCTGATCAACACCAAGCCTTTGACCCCACCCAACCTCAATGGCTCCTAGGCTCAAGTGCCAGCTCCACCATAGATCAGATATGTAATTCACCCTGTGATAGCCATAAAGCCTGTTATCTCATCGGACAGAGTCCTCAGCCTATGGGTTGGGGAGCAAGAATCCAGTGAACACCCTAGACATGCCCTCTGTACATGGCACAGTTCATTCTACGCAATTCTGGGCTCTTCTTTTCCAATACAGGATTCCTCCAGTAGCGGACTCAGGGAAGATAACCATGAACACCTGTGCTGGGGGCTCACAGAAGGTAAAAGACTGACATAAAAGCTCATAGCCACTAAGATGTGAACCTGTGACTTACTCAAGACCTGTTAGCTAAGATCTTTGTAGCCTGAAGAAATGCCATACCACTTCACCCCATTAAGAAAACCCTCTCGGCCGGGCTTGGTGGCTCAGTCTGTAATCTCGTGTTTTGGGAGGCCGAGGTGAGTGAATTGCCTGAGCCTGCGAGTTCGAGACCTGCCTGAGCAACTTGGTGAGACCTCATCTACACAATAAATCAAAAAATTAGCTGGGTGTGGTAGCGTGTGCCTGTAGTTCCATCTATTTGGAAGGCTGAGGTGGAAGGATTGCAGGAGCCCCGCAGGTCGAAGCTG
>NW_007184203.1:0-776 GCF_000164805.1 Carlito syrichta
ATTTGTGTACATTTCAACCTTGTTTATGTAGCCACAGTGGAAGCCACTGTCTGGATCATTAGGGCTCTTTGACCTTCCACTACCCCCCTTGACCATGTAACAAATAAACATTTATTTCTAAAGCTACTATAAGAAAATTAGCTTCCTTTAAAAACAAGTTTTATAGTATGTTCAAAACCTTGCAATCAGAAATTGTCTTAATGTCTTTTCTAAGTATTTTTATTTTAATTTCTTGTCTAAGTCTGTTCCAGAATTCTAATTAATTCTGTTAAATCAGATTTCCTTGACAGTGTCATGGTGTTAAAATGATTTTGTTTTGCTTTCATTTAAAAAAATATCTTTTACTAAATCTTTTTTAACTTTGGGATGTAGACACACATGAAGTTACAAAAATTAGAAAAGAAAGGATGAGCAGTTGGTCTCACTCATTCCCCATTATCCTGATTTTCTCTTGAAATCTTGCCTATCCTCAAGAATCTGAATCTGGATACATTCCAGATTGGGCACAAAAGTGGTCAAAAGTCATACTTTCAAAGCATTATCTCCCAGATAGGTGGATTACTTAAAAAGAGATCTCTTCACAAAGCCCAGCCTTCGTTTTAAAAAAAAAAAAAAACAAAAAACCAAAAACTTAGCAGAAAAGAACAAGTTACCTTCACCTTTGAATGACAATTCAGCTAGTTATAAAAGTCATAGTTGACAATTTTTTGTCCTTAGTGTTTTGGAAATATTTCTTTATTACATTCATGCATTAATAGATGTGATGCCTGTACTAC
>NW_007184204.1:0-917 GCF_000164805.1 Carlito syrichta
GCACAAAAGTGGTCAAAAGTCATACTTTCAAAGCATTATCTCCCAGATAGGTGGATTACTTAAAAAGAGATCTCTTCACAAAGCCCAGCCTTCGTTTTTAAAAAAAAAAAAACCAAAAACTTAGTAGAAAAGAACAAGTTACCTTCACCTTTGAATGACAATTCAGCTAGTTATAAAAGTCATAGTTGACAATTTTTTTGTCCTTAGTGTTTTGGAAATATTTCTTTATTACATTCATGCATTAATAGATGTGATGCCTGTACTACTGTGAGTTTGTTCTTCTTTAAGAGGCAGTATGCTTTTTGTATTTGACAGTTGTTACATGTTCTCTCTATCTTTGAATTCTTCAGTTTTATTTCCTACTCTTAATGTTTATGGGTAGATTTGCTTTTGTTCTACTTTGTACCTAGTGCATATACAAAGGAAGATGCCCCAAAAAACCCAGAAGTTATAATTGTGTATGTATTCTTACATGTTTATACTTGTCACCTTCAAAGTACTTTCCGTTTGATACAATATACATGTCAAGATGCTTTTTCTTTTTTTAACATATTTTTAATTTTAAAATTGTGGGGTACAGTTAAGTGTTAGGTAAACAAATATGCATCATTCAGGCACCCTTGTTGATAAGGGGTGTCCCCCCATCCCCAGATAGATATTGATTATCATTAATCCCACCTTCCTTCCCCTTCCTGCCCCCACATAGTTTCCCACCGTCAATCCTTTCCTTATAGCATTATGGTAGATGTTCAAGGTCCACTTATAAGTGAAAACATGTGATACTCAGTTCTTTGTTTCTGTGAGAGATCACTCAGTATTATAAACTCTAACTCCATCCAGGTTACTGCAAAATTCATGATTTTTTTTTTTTATGACTGTGTCGTATTCCACCGTGTATATGTACCACATTTTTTAAA
>NW_007184205.1:0-881 GCF_000164805.1 Carlito syrichta
TTTTAAAAAAAAAAAAACCAAAACTAGTAGAAAGACAGTTACCTCACCTTGAATGACAATTCAGCTAGTATAAAAGTCATAGTTGACAATTTTTTGTCGTAGTGTTTTGGAAATATTCTTTATTACATTCATGCATAATAGATGTGATGCCTGTACTACTGTGAGTTTGTTCTTCTTTAAGAGGCAGTATGCTTTTTGTATTTGACAGTTGTTACATGTTCTCTCTATCTTTGAATTCTTCAGTTTTATTTCCTACTCTTAATGTTTATGGGTAGATTTGCTTTTGTTCTACTTTGTACCTAGTGCATATACAAAGGAAGATGCCCCAAAAAACCCAGAAGTTATAATTGTGTATGTATTCTTACATGTTTATACTTGTCACCTTCAAAGTACTTTCCGTTTGATACAATATACATGTCAAGATGCTTTTTCTTTTTTTAACATATTTTTAATTTTAAAATTGTGGGGTACAGTTAAGTGTTAGGTAAACAAATATGCATCATTCAGGCACCCTTGTTGATAAGGGGTGTCCCCCCATCCCCAGATAGATATTGATTATCATTAATCCCACCTTCCTTCCCCTTCCTGCCCCCACATAGTTTCCCACCGTCAATCCTTTCCTTATAGCATTATGGTAGATGTTCAAGGTCCACTTATAAGTGAAAACATGTGATACTCAGTTCTTTGTTTCTGTGAGAGATCACTCAGTATTATAAACTCTAACTCCATCCAGGTTACTGCAAAATTCATGATTTTTTTTTTATGACTGTGTCGTATTCCATCGTGTATATGTACCACATTTTTTAAAACATATTTTTTATTTTAAAATTGTGAGGTACAGTTAAGGGATTGGTATACAAATATATATTGTGCAGGTACCC
>NW_007184206.1:0-821 GCF_000164805.1 Carlito syrichta
GGGTAGATTTGCTTTTGTTCTACTTTGTACCTAGTGCATATACAAAGGAAGATGCCCCAAAAAACCCAGAAGTTATAATTGTGTATGTATTCTTACATGTTTATACTTGTCACCTTCAAAGTACTTTCCGTTTGATACAATATACATGTCAAGATGCTTTTTCTTTTTTTAACATATTTTTAATTTTAAAATTGTGGGGTACAGTTAAGTGTTAGGTAAACAAATATGCATCATTCAGGCACCCTTGTTGATAAGGGGTGTCCCCCCATCCCCAGATAGATATTGATTATCATTAATCCCACCTTCCTTCCCCTTCCTGCCCCCACATAGTTTCCCACCGTCAATCCTTTCCTTATAGCATTATGGTAGATGTTCAAGGTCCACTTATAAGTGAAAACATGTGATACTCAGTTCTTTGTTTCTGTGAGAGATCACTCAGTATTATAAACTCTAACTCCATCCAGGTTACTGCAAAATTCATGATTTTTTTTTATGACTGTGTCGTATTCCATCGTGTATATGTACCACATTTTTTAAAACATATTTTTTATTTTAAAATTGTGAGGTACAGTTAAGGGATTGGTATACAAATATATATTGTGCAGGTACCCTTGTTGATGAGGTGTGCCCTTGGCCCCAGACAGATATCAACTACTGTTAATCCCACCTCCCTTCCTTTCCCTGCCCCCCCATAGCTTCCTGCCACTGTCAAATCTTTTCTTATAGTATTATGATAGTTGTTCAAGGTCCACTTATGAGTGAGACATGTGATACTGAGATCTTTTTTCTGTGAGAGATCACTCAGTATTGTAAACTCCAGT
>NW_007184207.1:0-6537 GCF_000164805.1 Carlito syrichta
CAGAGCTAATGCTGATCTGTTCCACATCAATGCTTTCAGCAGGTGGCTTTACCTGACAGTGTAAAGAAAAAAGTGAGAGGAAATTACCATTGTACTTTAAATTTCTCTGATTGAATTGACTGATTAGACTGTCAAAGGAGCTTTGGGAAGCTGGCAGGGTTATGGACAGTGAAGAAGTGACAGAATTCTTTTAAAAAGAGCTTGTCTGTTGGTTTTTGTGTAGGTAAATATTTCAAAATGATAATAAGGTTTGATGTGAAGTTTTAATTCAGTACATGTGAAAATCCATGTGTTCTCTGATTTGTCTTTTAAAGCAGACCGTTGTATAAGAAGAGTCAATGGTTTCCCTGTTACCATTTTCTCATATACAGCCAAGTATTGAAACACTCTATTCAAATTCCATCAGCAAATGTTAAACTACATATTTATATTTGCAAAGAAGTTGTATAAAGATTTCAATTTTGTTAAGTTTCACTTATTGAAGAATGGAATGGAGAACTTATCAGGGGACTCAAGATGAAAAATTGTTTTAGGTAATCAGTCTTGTATCATGTTTTTAAATAATATGTTTAAGAAGAAATTCTTACCAGTCACAAATATTATTCTCAGTTATCTCATAAATTCATGTTTATTTATTATAAAACTCTATATTATTTAAATATTTAAAAAATCACAGAGATACAGAATTCTAGTTGCCATCAGTAGAATAGTAATCAGAGGAACTATTATTTATTGAACACTTGCCATGTACTAGGTTCTTTCCTCAGTGCTGTTTCATCTACATTCAAAATCTGTTGTTAGTGTAGCCACCTTCATCGATGATCTTAGCTAGCTCTTCTGTATAATTTACTGCAGCTTCTACATCAGCACTTGCTGCTTTACCTTGTACTTTTATATTTTGGAGATGGGTTTTTCCCTTAAACTTCATGAGCCAGCTACCTCTGCTAGTTTCCAGCTTTTCTTCTGCAGATTCCTCACCTCTCTCAGCCTTCATAGATAGAATTGAATAGTTAGGGCCTTGCTCTGGATTAGGCTTTGGCTTAAGTGAACATTGTGACTGGTTTGATTTTTTTTTTAACCCAGATCACTAAAACTTTCTCTCTATCAGCAAATAAGCTTCTTGTGGCTTCTTATTATTTGTGAGTTTAATGAAAAATAACTTTTGATTCCCTTCAAGAGCTTTTCCTTTTCAAATACAACCTGGCTATTTGGTGCATGAGGCCTAGTTTTCAGCCTGTCTTTGATTTTGACATGCCTTCTTTGGTAAACTTCATCATTACTAGCTCTTGATTTAGAGTGAGGGTCAGGTAACTCTTCCTTTCATTTGAACACTTAGATGACATTATGGGGTTATTAATTGACCTAATATCAATATTGTTGTATCTGAGGGAATAGGGAGGCCTGAAGAGAGGGAGAGAAAAAGGGAACTGGCCAGTCAGTGGAGCAATCAGAACATAAACATTTATCAATGAAATTTGCTGTCTTGTATGGGCATGATTCTTGTACCCTAAAACAATTATAATAGTGACATCAAAGATCACTGATCACATATCACCATACAGATAGGATCATTATGAAGAAGTTTGAAATATTGCAAGAATTGCTAGCATGTGACATAGGGACCTGAAGTGAGCACATGCTGTTAGAAAAATGGCACTGATAGACTTGCTTAATGCAGGATTGCCAAAAACCTCCACTCTGTTACACACACACACACACACACACACACACACACACACACACACACACACACTATGTGAAACACAATAAAACAAAGCACAAGATGAGGTATTGAGGTGTACCTGTACTTGAGAGTAGAAGTCCTTACATTTGTGCATTCCTAGCCTGCCACAACACCTGGCACATAGCAGACATTCAAAAACTTCCAATCAAATCAATGAGAAACAATTTCTAAAATCTCATCCATAAAGTAAAAGATGCACCAAGAGTAGATTTGTTAAATGGAGTTCATCTTGTTTCAAAATGTGTCTAGTGAAGTAAACTTACACCTAATTTTGTTAGCATAGACCATTTGCCTAATAGATCTTGGGTAATAGTTTAGGTCATATGTGATTTCTTAATTTCTAAAAGAAGAGATTGTTATTAATTATGTAATTTTAGTGAAAATATGTATAATTTCCTACAGATAGAAATCTGTTATTCTAATAAATATGAGAAGTCTAAGTTTTCAAAAATGCTTGTTTTGATTTTTCTGTAAACTGAACAAAATTTGAGGAAAATAAATTAGATTAATACCTTTTATAATTCTGTAACTTTGCATGTATATAAAATTGTTTAAGAATATTTCAAATATACTTGACTTGGAAATTACTAGGTTGCATTTTTCTCTTGAAAAATAGCCACAAAACTAGGTTATAGCAAGCTAAGTTTCATCATCATTGTCTAGCAAGTTTTATATGCCAAGTTATGAACTCCCAGATATTAGAGTTTAAAATAGCAGTGATGCCACTATAATATTAATGATAAATGGCATACATTTGAAACATTTAAAAATGATCATAGCCTTGAAGCCAAAAAGAGTTGGAAAATATTAATAGTATAGGAACTGTCCTATTTGTTTCTGAATTATGTATAGCAGAATGAGATAGAAAGAGATAAATTGCATAATAAGTTAAAGTTCACATGCTGTTTTGTTTATTTTTTTAAAAAACTACACAAACTTTCTGTTTATGCAATATATCAGCTATTTGAAAAAAATAAGATGAATAGTTTCAGATTCAGATTTATTCCAAGAATGAATACTTAGCACACAGTGAAGTTTTAGTGATCTGGGTTAAAAAAAAAAAATCAAACCAGTCACAACGTTCGCTTAAGCCAAAGCCTAATCCCAGTCGTGTAAAGGTGGTCCAATTCCATATGAATTTGAGGTTTAGTTTTTCTATTTCTCAATAAAAGACTATTGGTATTTTGGTAGAGATTGAATGGAATCTGCTTCAGGATAGTATTGACATCTTTATAATATTAAGCCTTTCGATCCATGAACATGGATTGTCTTTCAATTTATTTTTAATAATTTAAATATTTTGTTGATCATTTAAATTATTTTATTTCTCTGAACAACATTTTATAGCTTTCAGTATACAAATTTTTCTAGGTATATTATTCTTTTAGATGCTGTTATAAATGGAATTGCTTTATTAATTTTCTTTTTTTCATTGTTCATTCCCTGCCTATAGAAACACAATTAATTTTTTGTCTGATCTTGTAACTTGCAACTTTTCTGAATTAAGTTATTAGTTCTATTGGCTTTCGTGTGCATTTTGTTGGGATTTTTAAAATATAGGATTATGCTATTCACAGACAGAAATAGTTGTACTTCTTTCTTTCCAATTTGATGCCTTTTATTTATTTTTCTTATCTAATTGCTCATCAGGAACTTCCAATATGGTATTGAATAGCAGTAATAAATGTAGGCATTCTTGTCTTGTTCTTATCTTATCTCTATCAGTATGATGCTAGGTGTGGGTTTTCTTGAAAATGTTCTTTTTCGTATTGAGAAAAATTATTTTTGTTTCCAGTATTCTTTTTATCATGGAAAGGTATTTACTTTTGTCAATGTCTTTTCCTGCATCAATTAACATGAGAATTTTTTTTTTCTATTGTGGTATATATTGTTGAACCACCTTTACATGACTGGGATAAATCCCACTTGGTCAAAGTGTGAACTCCTCTTACTGATATTGAATTCGGTTTGCTAGTATTTTGTCAAGGACTAGCTATATGAATTTTATCTATGACCACACTACCATTCAAGATTTTCTTGGAAGCTTCCTTTGAAAAAGCTTTTCTGTAAGAGAAATGACAGCACTTCTGAGTCTTAACTATTTGAGTGCATCAAAATATTTGTTTGCTTAAATTTTTATAACTGATTTTTGCCTTTAAGGAAAACAAAACAATTTTATTTGTAATGTTAAAGAGCTAAAGAGCTTCTACTAGGTGTTAGGTGATGGGCTAAATGTTGAACTATGTTATTTCATTTAAAAAGAAACAACTCTTAAAATACAAATAAAAAGTAACAACTCATTATTCTCATTTTACAAATGAGGATATGGAAATCTAGAGCTAGTAAGTGGTAAGCAAGGGTTCTTAGCCCCTGTCTCTTTAACTTCAGCATCTGACTCCTAACTGTACATTACAGTCTGACCTGAGATATGAGTCTACTTATAACACCATAAAGAAAGAATAGTAGTGGCTACAACTAAAGAAAGCAATATAATGAGGCCATTTTCATATGTGTATTTTCCCCAGTTCAGAACACTTGAAACCCAGTAAAAAAAATCATGACAGAAATTCATGGGACTAAGGAAAAATACATTGTTATATTCTAATTCTATAGATGAATGGAGAAATGGATGGGAAAAATATTAAAGGAAACCCAAAGATGGCATGAAAAAATATTTTAAATTTTAAATGCACAAGAATCAATGTCCATTATTTCTAAACATTTTTAGGCATTTTAGAGATCAGCAAGATTTTTCAGAAAAACAATGTGATTTTTCTATGTAAATATTTTGGCATAACAGGTGTGTTGGCTAGTGATAAGATATTTGCCAAGCAACAAATAAATAATTGCACATTAATCCTAGGAAGATGCTTGCCAAGGGTATATTTGAATATAATTTTTTAAATGGTATTCTATTTTCTTCTCAGTATCAGAAGTAGCTGTATAACCCTACTTTGAATGGCAAAGTTGACACTGTTTTTAATGCTGTACATATATTTTTTAAAAATATACTAAAATGTGTTATTGTGAAATATACCCTGAGATCACCTATCTTACTTTTACCTGGCTAAAGCCTTTAAACGTTTTTGATCATGCCTCCATTAAGAAATCTTTCCAGATTTTCTAAACCTCGGTTAGCCAGTCTGAAATTTTTCCATAGCACCCTATACTTATCTGTTGGTGGCACTGTCACCCTAATTTGTAATTTCTTATTTACAAATTATCTTCTCAGTTAAATATAACTTTCTTAAATGCAGAGAATGAGCTTTGTTTATCAGTATAACCTGATATTCTTCAGTGGTTAACACTAGGAGATGCTTAATATTTTTTAAAAAAAATAATAGATGCACTTTGTTATTTGCATATGGTTCAGATAACTTGCTTCAGTATAACCACCCCAGCTCTAAAAATTGCTATTCTTACCTTGGGGAAGTTACTGTTCTATAACAAACTTTGCTACTCCTGCCAATTGGTAAACCTTGGGAGGATGATAAAAGTGCTTATCTGTATGTCTGAATGCATTACATTTTGAGGAGAAAAGTGATACAAACTTAGTTTTTCCACATCACTGACCAATTAAAGAATAGGGTACAAGGGCAGTTGAGCTGTGACATCTGTGACACTGATCATCCGGTTCTTTCTCATTGCTCTGGCTGACGAAACATGTGTTCACCCTCTCTCTCACTGACCCTGAAATAATACAACTTGTTGCAGAGAAGGCCTTCCCCAAATGGTGAATGCCTGTCTCTTGGGCAGGGATATTTGCAACTTTTGGAGCAGGGCAGATTTTATAGAACAGTCTTTGGACATAATTCCTTTATTACTATAGCAGGCAGATCATGATTATTTAAAATAGTTGAAATTAGTCAACCTACATGGAAGCATTTTCTTATTGTACCATTCTTGTAAATGTAACCCACTGTACTGGGCCTGGCTTGGAATTGCTGAGTTTTAAGTGTGCTTTCTCTAAAGTAAAAAACTCACATCAAATCCTATATTCGCCTCCTCCTCTTTACTACATCATTTCTAAATCAATCTTATGCAGGTTTTGTATGACTTCTTTTTTCCTAAAAGAAAACAAAGCAGACAAGTGTATAATCACAGAACCCACTGATAAATATGCAGTCAAATACGAGTGTTAAAAGAATGTGGGGCTAGTTAGGGCCTGGATTTATGTTGGCTGGTGGAAAATAGTTTGAATTCAGGAAACTTCTAGAGAGGAGGCCCTTCACATGGGCAACATCAAAGCAAGAAGACATAGTGGAAATAATAGATGAGATGTGGGAAAATAGGAATTTCAAAAGTTTGTTTTCTAATTGCAAAATGGATCATTTTCATCCAGGAGTGGTATTTAAAAGATTTAAATCACTCATCAGAACCTAGGCCAGTGTTGCAGCAGGGTCTTAGAAGCCCATTAAGTCATTGCACTAGTTGGATACTTCAAAACAGGTGAAGAAGCATAATAATATTTTTATAACTTGGTGGGTCCATATTAGAGCTTCCTACTTTCCTTCTGCATCCTTAAAAAATGCTGGCACTGCCTAGGGTAATATTGACATCTTTGGAAAAAGGGAAAAGGAAGCTTTCTTCGAAATGTATTCTGTGTAACTGGAGGACGCGAAGGTATTAGTCTTTAATAAATTCAACACTTCAGTAAAGTTTCTCCTATATGTTTAGGAAACAGCAATGTTGTATATTAAGTGCATGAAGCTTCAATTCCCCAATGTATAATAACTCTATCTTTTATGTCAGCAGTATGGTGTGGTTGCAAGCACACTGGCACTGCAGCTCTT
>NW_007184208.1:0-941 GCF_000164805.1 Carlito syrichta
CCAGGCGATTGAAAAAGATGGAACTCTCCCCAAATCATTTTACGAAGCCAATATCACATTGATACCCAAACCAGGTAAAGATCCAACAAAGAAAGAGAACTACAGGCCAATATCTTTGATGAACATAGATGCTAAAATTCTCAACAAGATCCTAGCAAACCGGATTCAGCAATACATCCATCATGACCAAGTAGGCTTCATTCCTGACATGCAAGGCTGGTTCAATATTCGTAAAACCATAAATGTAATTAAATACATCAACAGATGTCAAAACAAAAACCACGTATATCATTAGATGCAGAAAAAGCTTTTGATAAGATCCAGCACCCCTTCTTGATAAAAACCCTTGAACATCTAGGCATACGAGGAACATACCTCAAAATAGTAAAAGCCATCTACGAGAAACCCACAGCCAGCATACTCCTAAATGGACAAAAATTGGAACCAATTCCCCTGAAAACTGGAACTAGACAAGGACGCCCACTCTCTCCCCTCCTGTTCAACATAGTATTGGAAGTCCTGGCTAAAGCAATCAAAGAGGAGGCAATCAGAGGTATTCAAATAGGAAAAGAGGAAGTCAAGTTATCTCTCTGTGCAGATGATATGATGGTGTACCTTGAAAACCCAAGAGAATCTGTCAAAGGTCTCCTTACATTGATAAAAGCCTTTGGCAAAGTCTCAGGATACAAAATAAATGTACAAAAGACAATCGCATTTCTCTACACCAATAATAAACAAACAGAAACCCAAATAAAAAACACAGTTCCATTCACAATAGCCACAAAAAAAATGAAATACCTTGGCATCTTCCTGACCAGAGACGTGAAAGACCTTTACAATGAAAATTACAAAACACTGCTCAAAGAAATCAAAGCCGACATGAACAAGTGGAAAAATATCCCATGCTCATGGATCGGAAAATCAACATTGTGAAGATGTCC
>NW_007184208.1:2498-3419 GCF_000164805.1 Carlito syrichta
ATAAAACCAGCAGTTAATATTATATTTATTTGTGAAAGACCAAATGCTTTCATTGAGACTAGGACCTAGATATGATTGTCCATACTTACCATGCTTATTATATACACAGCAGTGGAAAAATGGAGACATAAGAAACCATTGGAAATTTAAAAATACAATGTTTGGTAAATCATAATAAATTTACTATAAAAGGGACACTACAAAGCATTATGTAAATTGAGGAAAGATCATAAAAATTGCCCAAACTGAGAAAAACAGCCATATATTATTTTTAAAAATCCACCATACTTTAAGAAACTAGAGGAAAAGCATAACATTCTAGAAAAGAATCTAGAATCTGGAAAAGAAAATATATTGGTAAAGGAAAAGTAATTTGAGGACATAGCAGTTCAAATATGGGCAAAGATGTCAATTCAGAGATTCAAGAAGCAAACACAAATTGGATAAACACAAATGTATATCAATGCATATTTTAAAAAACTGCTGATTGTTAAGGTGGAGAAAAAAATACTCATTTCACTTTTCAACAAGTATGTAGAAAAACAAAGATTTGAATAACGGCAGTTTTCTTATCAAAACCACAATGACAGATAACAGTGGCATATCTTTAAAGTGCAAACATGTGCTTCATAATGATGTTTCGGTAACATCAGACTGTAGACATGACAGTGGTCCTATAAGATTATATTGTAGTGGAAACATTTCTATTGCTTAGTGACATCGTAGATGTGAAGTCGTAGCACACATATTACTCCCATGTTTGTAATGATGCCAGTGGGAAGAAATGTACAGCACTACCAGTTATTTAAAAGTACAAGATATATAATTATACGCACTACATATTACTTGATGGTGACTGTAAATGAATATGTAAATGGTTTATGTATTTTCTGTATAATAGTTGTTTGGAACCATTTTGGA
>NW_007184209.1:0-825 GCF_000164805.1 Carlito syrichta
TTCCTGACATGCAAGGCTGGTTCAATATTCGTAAAACCATAAATGTAATTAAATACATCAACAGATGTCAAAACAAAAACCACGTATATCATTAGATGCAGAAAAAGCTTTTGATAAGATCCAGCACCCCTTCTTGATAAAAACCCTTGAACATCTAGGCATACGGGGAACATACCTCAAAATAGTAAAAGCCATCTACGAGAAACCCACAGCCAGCATACTCCTAAATGGACAAAAATTGGAACCAATTCCCCTGAAAACTGGAACTAGACAAGGATGCCCACTCTCTCCCCTCCTGTTCAACATAGTATTGGAAGTCCGGGCTAAAGCAATCAGAGAAGAGGAGGCAATCAGAGGTATTCAAATAGGAAAAGAGGAAGTCAAGTTATCTCTCTATGCAGATGACATGATGGTGTACCTTGAAAACCCAAGAGAATCTGTCAAAGGTCTCCTTACATTGATAAAAGCCTTTGGCAAAGTCTCAGGATACAAAATAAATGTACAAAAGACAATCGCATTTCTCTACACCAATAATAAACAAACAGAAACCCAAATAAAAAACACAGTTCCATTCACAATAGCCACAAAAAAAATGAAATACCTTGGCATCTTCCTGACCAGAGACGTGAAAGATCTTTACAATGAAAATTACAAAACACTGCTCAAAGAAATCAAAGCCGACATGAACAAGTGGAAAAATATCCCATGCTCATGGATCGGAAGAATCAACATTGTGAAGATGTCCATCTTACCTAAGGCAATCTACAAATTCAATGCAATACCCATTAAATTACCAACAACATTCTTTTCAGAGCTAGAAAAAAC
>NW_007184210.1:0-813 GCF_000164805.1 Carlito syrichta
TGGCCCTCTATCCCTGGAGAAGTTTTTGGATAGGTGCGAACATCTTGTTTCCTTCACTTCTTGGGAATGAAACCACCATGTCTACCGCAATTGGCAGAGCACTGTACACAAGTCCTTGAAACCTAAGGATTGCTCAGGAGTCAATGTCCCTCCCATTATGATGTCAGAGTTCTGAGGATGATGTCACAAATGGCAATAGGACCAGCTTGTTTCCCTGACATGCTTACACCATTAATTTAAATATTAACCTTTTAGGCAATCTACAGATACATTGAAATAACCATTAAGTTAACATCATTTCTCAGACCTGGAAAATACAATAAAGAATTCATATGAAACCCTAAACAATCATGAATAGCCAAAAAAAATCTTTATCAAAAGAAACAAAGCAGGACTTCTTGCTGTTCCAGATTTCAAACATTACTATAAGTTTAAAATAATCAAAACAGCCCAGTATTGATACAAAAATAGGTATATAGGCCAATGAATCAGGAAGGAAAATGAAATCCTCACATTCTCAACCAACTCATCTTTGAAAAAACCTCCAAGACCCACTGGGGATTATAGAACACATTCAGTAAATGGTACTGGGAAAAGTCTGACCTCATGCACAAGACTTAAACTGGAGCCCTAACTATCATCATAAACATTAACTTTAAATGGATAAAAGACCTAACATAAAATACCAAATGATAATAATCTTCGAAAAGTCAAGAGGTACCTTTATGGAAACTAGAACCGGGAACTAATTTGTCTTCAGAAACCTAATGCCCATACCATAAGAAGTAAATTAGACAAGTGGCATTACATCAA
>NW_007184211.1:0-817 GCF_000164805.1 Carlito syrichta
TTTTGGATAGGTGCGAACATCTTGTTTCCTTCACTTCTTGGGAATGAAACCACCATGTCTACCGCAATTGGCAGAGCACTGTACACAAGTCCTTGAAACCTAAGGATTGCTCAGGAGTCAATGTCCCTCCCATTATGATGTCAGAGTTCTGAGGATGATGTCACAAATGGCAATAGGACCAGCTTGTTTCCCTGACATGCTTACACCATTAATTTAAATATTAACCTTTTAGGCAATCTACAGATACATTGAAATAACCATTAAGTTAACATCATTTCTCAGACCTGGAAAATACAATAAAGAATTCATATGAAACCCTAAACAATCATGAATAGCCAAAAAAAATCTTTATCAAAAGAAACAAAGCAGGACTTCTTGCTGTTCCAGATTTCAAACATTACTATAAGTTTAAAATAATCAAAACAGCCCAGTATTGATACAAAAATAGGTATATAGGCCAATGAATCAGGAAGGAAAATGAAATCCTCACATTCTCAACCAACTCATCTTTGAAAAAACCTCCAAGACCCACTGGGGATTATAGAACACATTCAGTAAATGGTACTGGGAAAAGTCTGACCTCATGCACAAGACTTAAACTGGAGCCCTAACTATCATCATAAACATTAACTTTAAATGGATAAAAGACCTAAACATAAAATACCAAATGATAATAATCTTCGAAAACTCAAGAGGTACCTTTATGGAAACTAGAACCGGGAACTAATTTGTCTTCAGAAACCTAAATGCCCATACCATAAGAAGTAAATTAGACAAGTGGCATTACATCAAATTAATACTCCTCTGCAAAACAAAA
>NW_007184212.1:0-4789 GCF_000164805.1 Carlito syrichta
GCTGACTAGTTAAAGCAGCTCCCCTATTGACACACTCACCGGCAAACTAGTTAAGTCTGGTCACCGGTAAGCTCACTCGCTGGCCGACTAGTTAAGTCTTCTGGCCTGTCAGCTCACTCGTGAGATGACTAAAGTCAGCTGAACAAACAGCTCACTCTTGGCTGACTAGTTAAGTCAGCTGACCAGTTGGCTCACTCGCCGGCCAATTAGTTAACTAAGCTGACCAGTCGACTTGCTCGTCAGCAGACTAGTTAAGTCAGCTCACTTGTCACCTCACTCATTGGCCAACTAGCTAAGTCAGCTGACTGGTATTTGGACTATCCGGCCAACTACTTAAGTCAGTTAACCTATCAGCCAACCTGTCAGCTAACTTGTCAGCTGACTAGTTAGCTAAATATTTAAGTCAGCTACTTAAGTCTGCTACCTAATTAGTTAGCTAATTTGTTAAGTCAGCTATTTATTCAGCTAGTTATATAGTTAGCTAACTATTTATTTCAGGTATTTAAGAAAGCTAGCAAGGTAGTTAAGTCAGCCAGTTAAGTCAGCTAGTTAAGTAGTTAAGTCACTTAATTAATTCAGTTAGTTAAGTCAACTTTCTAGTTAAGTCAGCTGGTTAAGACAACTAGCTAGCTAGTTAGCTAATGGTTTAAGTGAGCAGGTTGAGTCAGGTAGTTAGCTAGTTAACTAACTGGTTAAGTCAGCTGGTAGCTAGGTAACTAGTTAGTTAGTGAACTATTTATGTCAGCTGTCTTGCTAGGTAGCTAGCTAGTTAATTCAGCTAAGTAAATCAGCTGGCTGACCAACTGGCTAGCTAGGTAGCGAGGTAGTTATGTCAGTTGGCTAGTCAGCTAGCTAGCTGGTTAATTCAGTTAGATAAGAGAGCAGGTTAGCCAACTGGCAAGGTACGTAGCTAGCTAGTTAAGTCAGCTAGATAACTAACTGTCTAGATAGTGATGTCTTCGAGTTAAGTAAGCTGGATAGCAAACTGACTATCTGGTTAAGTCAGCTAGTTTAGTCAGCTGTATAGCCAGCTGGCTAGGTAAGTAGCTAGCTTGTTAAGTGAGCTGGTTAGCCAGCTAGCTAGCTTAAGTCATCTAGTTAAGTCAGTTGTCTAGCCAGCTTGCTAGATAGGTAGCCAGCTAGTTAAGTCAGCTGACGAGCCAGTTGACTAGCTGGTTAATTCAGCTAGTTAAGTCAGCTGGAAACCAGCTGGCTAACTAGTTAAGTCAGCTGGTTAAGTCAGTTAGCTATCCAGCTGGTTAGTTAGTTAAAAAGCTAGATAGCCGGGCACAGTGTCTCAGCCTGTAATCCCACGACTTGGGAGACTGTGAGTGGATTGCCTGAGTCCGCATGTTCGAGACCCGCCTAGGCAGTGAGACCTCATCTCTACAATAAATCAAAAAATCAGCCAGGCATGGTAGCACATGCCTGTAATTCCAGCTACTTGGAAGGCTGAGGTGGAAGGATCACCAGAGCCCAGCAGGTCAAGGCTGCAGTGGCCAGAAGCAGCCACTGCACTCCAGTCTGGGGGACAGAGTGAGATTCCAACTCAAAAAAATAAAATAAAATAAAATAAAAAACTAGTCAAGGCAGAAGGCTATTCATCAGGCTAGCTAGTTATTTCAGCTAGTTAAGTCAGCTGTCTAGCTAGGAAGCTAGCAATATAAGTTAGCTAGTTATGTCAGCTAGCTTGCTAGTTAAGTCAGCTAGTTAAGTCAGTTGTCTAGCTAGCTAGCTAGCTAGGTAGCTAGCTAGTTAAGCCATCTGGTTAAGACATCTGGTTAGCTAGGTAGCTAGCTGGTTAAGTCAGCCAGTTAGGTCAGATTTCTAGCTAGTTAAGTCAGCGAGCTTAGTCAGCAGGCTAGCCAGTTGCCTAGCTGGGTAGCTTGCTATTTAAGTTAGCTGGGTAGCCAGTTAGCTAGCTAGTTAAGTAACTTATTTAAGTCAGCTCACTAGCCAGCTGGTTAAGTAGGTAGCCAGGTTAAGTCAACTGACAAGCCAGCGGGCTATGTAGTTAGCTAGGTAGTTAACTCAGCTGGCTATTCATCTGTCTAGCTATGTAGCTAGGCAGTTAGGTCAGCTGCTAGCCAGCTGGCTAGCTACATAAGTCACCTAGTTAAGTCAGCTGGCTAGACAGCTGGCTAGCTAGTTAGCTAGATAGTTAAGTCAGCTATGTAGCCTGCTGGCTAGCTAGTTAAGTCACTTAGTTAAGTCAGCTGGATATCCAGCTGGCTAGCTAGGTAGCTTGCTACTTAAATCAGCTGTCTAGTGAGCTGGCTAACTAGGTAAGTAACCTATTAACGTCAGCGAGCTAGCCAGCTAGCTAGCTATATAGCAAGCTAGTTAATTCAGCTGTCTGGCATGCAGGTCAACTATTTAACTCAGCTAGTTAAGTCAGCTGGCTAGTCAGTTGGCTAGCTAGGTAGCGAGCTTAAGTCAGTTGTCTAGCCAGCTGGCTAACTAATTAAGTCAGCTAGTTAAGTCTGCTGACTAGCCAGCTAGCTAGCTAGGTACAGAACTTGTTAAGTCAGCTGGGTAGTCACCTGGCTAATTAGTTAAGTCAGCTAGTTGTGCCAGCTTGTTAGCTGGTTAAGTCAACTAGTTATGTCAGTTGGCTAGCCAGCTGGATAGCTACATACCAAGCTAGTTAAGTCAGCTGACTAGCCAGCTCGCTAGCTAGTTAAGTCAGCTAGTTAATTCATCTGGCTTCCCAGCTGGCTAGGAAGGAAGCTAGCTTGTTAAGTCAGCTGGCTAACCATCTGGCTAGCTGGATAAGTCAGCTAGTTAATTCAGCTGGCCAGTAATCTGGCTAGCTGGTTAAATAAGATAGATAAGTCAGCTGGCTAGCTCGTTGAGTCAGTTAGTTAAGTCAGCTGACTAGCCAGATGCCTAACTGGGTAGCTAACTACTTAAGTCAGCTGACTAGCCAGCTGGCTAGCTAGTTAACTCACCTATTTAAGTAAGCTCAAGAGCCAACTGGTTAGCTAGGTAGCTAGGTAGTAAATTCAGGCGGCTAACCAGCAGTATACATTGGTAGCTAGCTAGCTAAGTCAGCTGGCTAGCCACCTGGCTAGCTAGAGATGTCAGCTAGTTAAGTCAGCTGGCTAGCTAGCTGGCTAGCTAGTTATGTCAGCTACTTGAGTCAGCTGGTTAGCCAGCTGGCTAGCTGCATATGTGAGCTAATTAATTCAAGTGGCAAGACAACTGGCTAGATAGGTAGCTACATAGTTAATTCACCTGGCTAGTCGGCTGGCTAGCTGGTTAAGTCAACTAGTTAAGTCAGCTGGCTATCCAGTTCAATAAATCACTTAACTGGCTAGCCAGCCGGTTAGCCAGTTGACTTAATTAGCTAGCTAACTACCTGGCCAGCTAGTCAGCTAGACTTCCAGATAGCTAGCTAGTTAAGCCAGCTGGATAGCTGTCTAGCCAACCAGGTAGCTACCTAATTAAGTCAGCTGGCTAGCCAGCTAGCCAGCCAACTAGGTAGTCAGCTATTTAAGTCAGCTAGTTAGCCAGGTAGTTATTTAAGTCAGCTAGCAAGTCAGCTAAACATTCAGCTAGCTAGTTAAGTCAGTTAACTAGTCAGATTGCTTGTCAAATAGCTAGTTATGTCAGCTAGCTAGTCACCTAGATAGTCAGCTAGCCTGCTAACTAGTCAGTTAGCCAGCTAGTTAAGTCAGCTTGCTAGACAGCTAGATAGCTTGTTGGCTAGCTAGTTATGTCAGCTAGATAGCCAGCTATTTAGTCAACTAGCTAATTAAGTCAACTAACAAACCAGGTAATTACTTGGGTAACTAGTCGGCTAGCAACTCAGCTAACTGGTCAGCTAACTAGTGGGGTCGCTCACTTTCCATCAAGTCAGCTAAATGTTTGGCTCGCTCGCCTGCCAACCTGTCAGTAAACTAGTCAGCTCACTCGTCAGCCAACAGTTCAACTAACTTGTTGATTTGCTCACAGTCCAGCAGATCAGTGAACTAGTCATCTTGCTTGCCAGCCGACTAGTTAAGTCAGCTCACAGGTTGGCTCACTCACCGGCCAAATAGTTAAGGCAGCTCACACATCGGCTCACTCGCTGACCAACTAGTTAAGTTGGCTTACAGAAGGGCTCACTCACTGGCCAACTAGTTAAGTCTGATGAGTCAGCTCACATGTCAACTGACTAAATTCAGCTGACCAGTCATCTCACACGCTGGCAGACTAGTTAAGTTGGCTGAGCAGTCGACTCACCTACCAGCCGACTAGTTAAGTCACCTGACCAATCGGATCACTCGCCTGTGAACTATTTAATTCAGCTGACAAGTAAGCTCACACGCTGGTCGACTAGTTAAGTCAGCTAACCTGTAGACTCACTCGTTGACTGAGTAGTTAAGTCAGCTAACTGGTCGGCCTACTAGCCATCCAACTAGTTAAGTTAGTTAACCAATCGGCCTACTAGTGGGCCAACTTGCCAGTCAACAATTTAGGTCTGCTCACTAGTCAGCTGACTAGTTAGGTCAGCTAACTAGCCGGACAACTATTCAGATGGCTAGTTAGATCAGCAAATTCGTCAGTCAACTAATTAACAAAGCTAAATAGTGGGCCAATTCGTCAGTCAACTAGTTAACCCAGCTAAATAGTCGGCCGACTATTCGGCCAACTTTTAATGCCAGCAAGCTGTATAAGTAAAGTCAGCTAATTTAGTCACCTGGCTGGTCAGATGCCTAGCTCATTTATCACATAATTAAGTCATCCTGCTTACCAGCTTCTTAGCTAGTTTAGTCACCTCATTAAGTCAGTTGGCTAGTCTGCT
>NW_007184213.1:0-840 GCF_000164805.1 Carlito syrichta
TTTTTTAAGTGAGAATGTATAAAAAATCACTCTTTTAGTTATTTTGAAATACACAATACAGTTGTCTCCCTTTATTTACAAGTGATACATTGCAAGAACCCCCCCCAGTGGATACTTTAATCATCAGATAATACCAAACTCTAAATATACTGTGTTTTAAAATACATATATACCTATAGTAAACTTTCATCTTTTCACTTAAAGAACTATGTGGTTTGTTTTTGTCCTTTCAGCATGCTTGAGTTCCTTGTGAATCCTGGATGTTAATTCTTTGCTGGATATACATTTGGCAAATTTTTTTTTCCTATTCTGTGGGCTATCTCCCCACTCTCTTGATGGTTCTTTTTGCTTTCCAGAAGCTTTTTAGTTTGATGAGGTACCACTTATCTATCTTGTTTTATTGGTTGCCTTTTCTGATTTTTGTAGGGGTGTCTCCAGCATTTTCTAAGATTCTTACAGTTTGAGATTTTACGTTTAGGTCTTTGACACACTTAGAGTTGATTTTTTGTGTATGGCAATAGGTAGGGGTCCTATTTCAATCTTCTGCATGTGGTCAGCCAGTTTTCTCAGCACCATTTACTGAATAGGCTCTCCTCTCCCCTGTGGTTGTTGGGGGAGGCTTTTTCAAATATGTGATGGTTGAGAAATTGAGGCTGTGCTTCCAGAATTTCTATTCCTAATTTCTATTCATTTCCATTGGTCTATATGTCTGTTCTTGTACCAATACCAGTGTGTTATGATTATTATAGCCTTATGATAAACTTTCAAGTGTGGAAGTGTGATACCTCCTGCTTTGTTTCTTTGCTAAGGATAGTTTTGTCTATTCATGGTAGCTTTTTT
>NW_007184214.1:0-1320 GCF_000164805.1 Carlito syrichta
CTTTGCTGAATATACATTTGGCAAATTTTTTTTTCCTATTCTGTGGGCTATCTCCACACTCTCTTGATGGTTCTTTTTGCTTTCCAGAAGCTTTTTAGTTTGATGAGGTACCACTTATCTATCTTGTTTTATTGGTTGCCTTTTCTGATTTTTGTAGGGGTGTCTCCAGCATTTTCTAAGATTCTTACAGTTTGAGATTTTACGTTTAGGTCTTTGACACACTTAGAGTTGATTTTTTGTGTATGGCAATAGGTAGGGGTCCTATTTCAATCTTCTGCATGTGGTCAGCCAGTTTTCTCAGCACCATTTACTGAATAGGCTCTCCTCTCCCCTGTGGTTGTTGGGGGAGGCTTTTTCAAATATGTGATGGTTGAGAAATTGAGGCTGTGCTTCCGGAATTTCTATTCCTAATTTCTATTCATTTCCATTGGTCTATATGTCTGTTCTTGTACCAATACCAGTGTGTTATGATTATTATAGCCTTATGATAAACTTTCAAGTGTGGAAGTGTGATACCTCCTGCTTTGTTTCTTTTGCTAAGGATAGTTTTGTCTATTCGTGGTAGCTTTTTTTTCCTTATGAATTTCTGTATTGCCATTTCCAGGTCTGTTGGTAAGGGGTATTGAGTTAAAACTGCCTTGGGTAGGATAGACATCTTAGCAATGTTGATTCTTCCTACGCATTAGCATGAAATATTTTTCCATTTGTTTGTGACTTCTTGGATTTCCTTGAGCAGTGTTTTTTGTTTTCATTGTAAAGTTCTTCCAGTTCTCTGGTTAGGAAGATGCCTAGGTAATACATCTTTTTTTGTGGCTGTTGTGAATGGGATTGTGCTTTTTATTTGGTTCTCTGCCTGTTTGTTTTTGTTATATAAGTATGTAACTGTATTTTGGACATTTACTTTTTACCCAGAGATTTTGCCTAAGTCCTTTATCAGTGCAAGAACGTTTGTGACAGATTCACTTGGATTTTTGAGGCATAGGATCAAATCATCAGCAAAGAGGGATAATGCAACTTATTCTTTTCCTATTTGGATACCCCTGGCTTACTTCTCTTGTCTAATTAAAAAGTGGGCAAAAGACATTAATAGACATTCCTGAAAAGAAGATATACAGACACATCAAAAACTGCTCAGCCTCACTTATCATCAAGAAATGCAAATCAAAACCATATTGAAGCCGGGCTTGGTGGCTCAGCCTGTAATCCTGTGCCTTTTGGAGGCTGAGGTGAGTGGATTGCCTGAGCCCGCGGGTTCGAGACCCGCCTGATCAGCGAGACCTCATCTCTACAATAAATACAAAAATCAGCCAGGCATGGTGA
>NW_007184215.1:0-784 GCF_000164805.1 Carlito syrichta
CTTGGGTAGGATAGACATCTTAGCAATGTTGATTCCTCTACGCATTAGCATGAAATATTTTTCCATTTGTTTGTGACTTCTTGGATTTCCTTGAGCAGTGTTTTTAGTTTTCATTGTAAAGTTCTTCCAGTTCTCTGGTTAGGAAGATGCCTAGGTAATACATCTTTTTTTGTGGCTATTGTGAATGGGATTGTGCTTTTTATTTGGTTCTCTGCCTGTTTGTTTTTGTTATATAAGTATGTAACTGTATTTTGGACATTTATTTTTTACCCAGAGATTTTGCCTAAGTCCTTTATCAGTGCAAGAACGTTTGTGACAGATTCACTTGGATTTTTGAGGCATAGGATCAAATCATCAGCAAAGAGGGATAATGCAACTTATTCTTTTCCTATTTGGATACCCCAGGTTAACTTCTCTTGTCTAATTAAAAAGTGGGCAAAAGACATTAATAGACATTCCTGAAAAGAAGATATACAGACACATCAAAAACTGCTCAGCCTCACTTATCATCAAGAAATGCAAATCAAAACCATATTGAAGCCGGGCTTGGTGGCTCAGCCTGTAATCCTGTGCCTTTGGGAGGCTGAGGTGAGTGGATTGCCTGAGCCCGCGGGTTCGAGACCCGCCTGATCAGCGAGACCTCATCTCTACAATAAATACAAAAATCAGCCAGGCATGGTAGCCCATGCCTGTAATTCCGGCTACTGGGAAGGCTGAGGTGGAAGTATCGCCGGAGCCCAGCAGGTCGAGGCTGCGGTGGCCGGGAGCGGTCAGTGCACTCCAG
>NW_007184216.1:0-470 GCF_000164805.1 Carlito syrichta
GCCAGGCGTGGTTTCACAGACTTGTGACTCCAGCAACTCAGGGGTTGTTGCGGCCTGGACGATCACCTGAGCTTGGCAGCTGGAGTCCACGGTGGCCATGAACATGCCCCTGAACTAAGTCCTGGACGACAGAGCGTCATTCCAAATCCAAATAATAATAATCACCACTACCACCACCAACAACAATCCCGCCACCCAGTGCGAGGAGTCACCCTCAGGGATGAGAGAGAAAAAGACACTTTCCTCACTGTCATTAGTGGGAGTTTTCTAAGGTGACCACCAGGCACGTCCATCCCATGCCTTTGGTCACGCATCCCAGAAGACTTGCCTCCACCCTCCACACTCAGGCCCCACAGCAAAGAATCGTGTGAGCTCGTGGAACAGACGGCCCTGATTTAGGGTGCACATCGGGCACAGAGCGACCAAAGTAGTTCTGCAACGTTGTGGCCAGCCCAGGTTCTGGTCACCTG
>NW_007184217.1:0-1316 GCF_000164805.1 Carlito syrichta
TCCCGCCACCCAGTGCGAGGAGTCACCCTCAGGGATGAGAGAGAAAAAGACACTTTCCTCACTGTCATTAGTGGGAGTTTTCTAAGGTGACCACCAGGCACGTCCATCCCATGCCTTTGGTCACGCATCCCAGAAGACTTGCCTCCACCCTCCACACTCAGGCCCCACAGCAAAG
This sequence comes from Carlito syrichta, assembly GCF_000164805.1. Taxonomy (NCBI): domain Eukaryota; kingdom Metazoa; phylum Chordata; class Mammalia; order Primates; family Tarsiidae; genus Carlito; species Carlito syrichta. The sequence goes on from NW_007184217.1 coordinate 176, forward strand.
AATCGTGTGAGCTCGTGGAACAGACGGCCCTGATTTAGGGTGCACATCGGGCACAGAGCGACCAAAGTAGTTCTGCAACGTTGTGGCCAGCCCAGGTTCTGGTCACCTGGTCTGCCACTTTTGGGTTGGGGGAAAGCCATTTCTTCTCCCAATCACACCATAATAGCTCTCCCACACGGACCTTTCCCTTGGAAGCCATGGAAGCCCGTCATGATGCATGTGAGAAGCAACATTTGTGTTTCCAGAGTCTCCATCTGCAGGGCTGAGGTGCGGCAGCATAATCATGGCTCATGGGGCCACAATCTGCAGGGCTCAGGCGGTAATCCTGCCTCAGCACCTGAGCAGCTGGGACACCATGGGCCATCACGCCTGACTTGATTATGGGTACCTCTCACTGACACGAAGTCTGGCCACTTCACACGAGCTGCAGTCCGACCCCTGGGCTAAGGCAGCCTCCCACCTCAGCATCCCAGTGCATGGGGCTGATGACCATGAGCCACGGTGCCAGCCTGGACTCGTACATTCTGTTGGTGGGAGTGATGCAAAGAAATTCCCCACGATGAAGGACACTGCATCCCGTGTACCTGGGACCATAGGCAACACCACGTGTGAATCCAGTGTTTGCATTCAGTGGAGCAATGAGGTCTCGCTACGTGGCCCAGGCTAGTCCCAAAGTCCCGGGCACCAGCGGTCCCCCACCTTGGACTTCCAAAGCCACAGACCAATTGTCTTTCGATCCACTGACTTTCAGGAACTCTAGACTCAAGGCTAGGGACTCTTTCCCAAATGATCTCTGTCTGTTCACGATGTTCCCAACTCCATACACAAATAGATGCACTTCTTTCATTTCCTTTTTTTCCTTCTTTTCTTTGAGTAGGAGTCTCACACTGTCGCCCAGGCTGGAGGGTGGTGGCTTGCTTCCGGCCACCCAGGCTAGTCCTGCTGGGCTCCCACGAGTCTTTCTCTGGCCATCCGAGGATCCTGAACAACAGGCATGTGCCACCATGCCGGCTCACTTGGGATGAAGGGTAGAAACGAGTCTTGCTGAGCTGCCCAGGAGGTTCTTGGTACACAGGCTTGGCCGGCCACTGACCTCGGCCTCCCAAAGTGCTAGGATGATGAGGCTGAACCCCATCCCGGG
>NW_007184218.1:0-4159 GCF_000164805.1 Carlito syrichta
TCCGGCCACCCAGGCTAGTCCTGCTGGGCTCCCACGAGTCTTTCTCTGGCCATCCGAGGATCCTGAACAACAGGCATGTGCCACCATGCCGGCTCACTTGGGATGAAGGGTAGAAACGAGTCTTGCTGAGCTGCCCAGGAGGTTCTTGGTACACAGGCTTGGCCGGCCACTGACCTCGGCCTCCCAAAGTGCTAGGATGATGAGGCTGAACCCCATCCCGGCCATGATCCTTTGCCAAAAACGAAAAAGAAGGCCTGGTGAGGTGGACCACCTTTGGAATCCCAGCACTCTAGGAGGCTGAGGTGGGGGGATGGTAAAAACCCAGGAACCAAAAGTCAGTCTGGGCCACACAGAGAGAGTCTTTTTGCAGGCATCCAAACAGGGGGTCTAGGGTACAGGTGCCCATCAACCCGGGCACTCTGGAGGCTGAGGGAGAAGGATCTCCGGAGTCTGTGATTTTGAGGTTGATGGTGAATGACGGCTGTGTCCCTGGGCACCAGCCTGGGCCACAGAGACAGACACTGCCTCCAAAAATCGTACACAGATTCTCAACTGTGCATCATGTGTTCACCCTCAGGTGGGAGATGGGCCCATTCCTCTCCCAATCACTCCATCTTCTGCCCACACGGATCATTCCCTGGGGAGCTGTGGATGCCCATTGTGATGCACATGGGAGGCATCTATTTTGTGGCCAGAGTCTCAATTGGCTGGGATGGGGCACGGTTGCATTATCATGACCCATGGGACCTCGATCTGCAGGGCTCAGGCATTCCTCCCGAGACCTGGTTGCTAATTTAGGATCAGAGTACCCAGGCATCAATAATTTAAGAAACCATTATCTCAGTCGTTTACCGTTCTGGGAATATAACAGGGGTTATCAGTTACCATAGCTTTTATATGAGAGTTTAAAGAAGCTGAAATATCAAGGGATTGTTCTGATTTTTTAGGTAAACTAAAATATACTGGAGAAGTAAAACAACCTGAAAAAAGAAAGATTATGATTAATAACACTTTTTTTGAGTTGGAGTCTCACTCTGTCAACCAGACTGGAGTTCAGTGTCCACTCCTGGCACCACAGCTTGGACTTTCTGGGCTCTGGCAGTCCTTCTGCCTCAGCCTTCCAAGTAGCTGGAACCACAGGCGCGTGCTACCACCCCTGGCTGTTTTTTTGTTTGTTTTATTGTAGAGATGAGGTCTCGCCAAGCTGCCCAGTGGGATTTTGAACCCACGGGCTCAGGCAATCCACTCACCTCAGCCTCCTAAAGCATGGGATTACAGGCTGAGCCACCGAGCCTAATAACACTGATTTGTGATGAAAAAAGAGTGGGGCCTCCTTAGAAAGAGGAATGATTAGGAAAAACAGTAATAATCTCAGCATCCCATGTAACAGACTGGAATACTGGAGGGTTTGGGATATAACACCAATAAGATTTTTCCAAATAAATGCAACCCACCTGGCACACTAAAATGGCTAGCATAGCAACAAAAACAGTGGAGGGAGTGAGAGAAGTGTTTTGGAGAGTGAACCAGATCCTCGGTATCATGGTTGAGCGCCTGGATTTGCCCCCATGTGGGCAGTCTACACTGTCTAGTTGAAGCAGCTCGATGGTAATGGCTGCGTTGAGGAATGGGAGACGACGAATGATGACATGTCTTCAGTCGAGTTGGTGGAGGTGGAAGTGGTTGTTGAATGGTGAGACGTTTCAACTTTGGCACCAACACCTTCTTTTCATCATCTTCATTTTACTCAGACTGATGATTTGATTTATGTCTCGTCTGGCTCTAACTTGATGGAGGTGGAGAGCTGAACATGTGTAATTAGAAGATCCTGTACCAAAATAGGTTAGGGTAAGTCCTGGGGAAAAAGACAAGAATATCCTGTCCCTCATGTTAAAAGGACATCAGACCCCTCCCTTTGAACTGTAAGATCTGTCCATTTTACCATAGATTTAACAGTACTCGAAGGACTCCAATGTCTTATCATAGCTGAATGTGCTTGAGAGTCCAAATTGAGATGATTAAATACAACATAGCATTGTTTACGATATGATGGGGAGAACTATATTTGAATACCCTTCTCAGTTTAATTATTTGATTTCTTAATGTCTGATGGCCTCTCTTGACTATAGCTTGACCTTGAGGATTATACGGAATTCCTGTAGAGAGATGCCAAACTGGGTACAAAACGACTGAAAAGCTTTTGATGCATAAGCACAAGCATTATCAATTTTTAATTGTTTAGGAATACCCAGCTGAAAAAAAAACAAGATATTAAATGTTGGACTACATCTTTATACTTCCCCAGTTCTGGGTGAGGCTAAATTTATGTGGGAAAATGTATCCACTGTCACATTTAGAAATGACAATTTCCCAAAATTTGGAAATGAGTAGCATCCATTTACCACAAAACATTAAGTTTTAAGATGTGGGGATTAACTCCTGAGGAGAGGGGTTTATTAGAATTAGGACACAAAGTACAATTTTTTTATGATTTGTCTAGATGTTTCTCTTGGAATGTGAAACTGGTGCCTTAAAGCTGCAGCGTTCGGGTGATGAATTTTATGGGATTGCTAAGCTTGATTGACTAAATAACCCACATGGAGAGGGCACATGACCGATTATGACAAGGCATCTGCTAATTGATTACCTTGATGTAGAGGTCCAGGGAGTTCTGTATGAAATCTAATATGACCTTTGAAAAATGGCTGGTTTCAAACAATTATTAGTTGTTGTAATTGGATAAGGATATCAAGAATATTTGCCTTATTAACAGGAATTATGGCTTTTTAAAATATGAGACAACAACCCTTTTATATAACAGGAATCAGTATAGAAAGACAACCTTCTCTTCTTAAATCAAGACTGTCACAAATCACAATCCCTCAACCCCTGGCACCACTTGCCCGAGGTCTTTTGGCACCAAGGTGCAAATTTAAATTATGTGAATATTTTTCTTCATGATACCTAGCTGCTTCTTCTTGTAAGCTTTCCTTTCTCCCCAGGGGGTAGCGGATCATCATCAACAGGGGCAGTGTCTAACATTGCCTGGGAAGGAACAGGTATTATTAAGGGAGTTCTTTCACCTGGTTTCTCTTTTACTCTAATAGTCATTTTACCAATCTCTTGTGGATCTAAGACATCTCTAATTATATTCCATAATGCAAAAGTGTCTACAGGCACCCCTTCCAGACAGTGGAGAGTGTAAAAACTTTCAATATTTCCCCAACCTTTGTCCATGTTTCTAAATTAACAATGCCTTCTTCAGGGAAGCAGGGGCACTGTTCTTCCACAAAATGGAGGAAACAAGATAATCATGTAGAGGAAATTTTAATTCCTCTTTTAGAAAGCATATTCATCAAAATACTTATGAATGATTTTTTTCTTTAAATTCACTCTGACCCATGTTCATATCATGGCTCTAAATCTACTTACCCTTCCTAGCTTTGCTCTACAGAGGGGTCTTCAGCACCCTAGGCAAGATTTTATCCATTCAGATTAAAGTAAGGCTTAACTTTCAAGTCCCTGTTCAGGCACCACTTGTTGGAGTCCAGCTCCAGCAAGTCAGGGTTTGCTGAAGGAGGAATGGCATCGGTGTAGAAGAAAACTTCGACACTAACTCTGATGTTATGTAGGACAGTTGCCCATTTATTTTTCTTTTCAAGTTCTTTTTAAACTTTAAGTTACATACGGTTTGACCTTCAAACTCAGACGTATTTATTTTGTTTGGATCATTGTTCTAATGGCGATGAAATACTGTCTTCCCTCAAATTTATGACAATGTATCCACTAATAGAATATTTAAAGCATGTAATTTTTCACAGCGTGTTTTCTCTTACTATTAACCCTAACCAACTAAACTTTTAACAACTTAATGCCTAACTTATGTTTTCCTAACATTTTATTTTTTTCTAAACACAATTGCAAAGCCTTTTCTATTATTTCAACCTTTCTATATTAATCATCTACCCTAAAAGCAAAAAGTTTGGGTACATTGCAAATTATAGGGCCATACATCTGTTTTCTTGCATAAATTTCCACACCTAAAATTAAAACTGGTAATCATCACAGCAATCTTTTCCATTATGCTAAAAATACCTATGTAACACTTCACAATTAGCAAAATGAAAACAACATTCCTAACGTTCTCTATTAGCAACCA